>NW_025953400.1:0-126869 GCF_018812025.1 Megalobrama amblycephala | reverse complement strand
CTGCTTTTATGACTTTCACAGGTACAAATCCAAAAACCAGCAGAAGTAGTCAAACCAGAAGAGGACAGCTGAGAGAGAGAGAGAGAGAGAGAGAGAGAGAGAGAAGAAGAAGAAAGAGAGTGAAGTTTTGCTCCCAAAATTTGGAAAAATTACAGGGTTGACAGAGTGGTGGCGCTAGGGAGTCGCTACACCTAGGGGGTTGGCTTACTGCGCTAGCAGGAGAAGTCAACTGACCCAAGTATTGAGGGAGACCCCAAAATTTTCCTTTAAATAAATGAATTAAATCAAAGACTGAGGGAGTGAAAGTCTGAGACTAAACTTTATTTTAAATGAAATTTTGAATTCAAATTTGGAAGTTGTGAATTAAAATTGAAATGGGTTCAGCATTAAACATTGAGAGCAATTATAATCAAATTAATTAATCAAGTATCATCTGAATTAGGGAAGCCCACATCCTAATTAATGACTAATGAAATTAAAATTTCAAAGCCATAATTATTAGTTAATGATTACAATTGACAGATGTTGGTAAGGAACTACCATTAAATTAATCCACAAATATCCCTACCATATGAAATTGATTTCCAATCAAAAATTCATATTCCCAGATGTCATTAAAATCAATAAGAGCAATTACAAATAACATAAAATGTCATTAAAAGTAATTAGGACGATTGCTACTAAAACAAAACAGTGTTTAACTGACAAGAGTAAATTTAGGAGAGAGAACTCTCAAACAAATGATATTAAAAACCAGGTTTATTAATTTAACATTTGTTAAGTTCTTTCCAATGGGAGGAGATGAGAAAAGATAAGATGTGTAAGTTAGACAGAGAGAGAGAGAGAGAGAGAGGTGGAAGCACTAGAGTGAATTAAAGTTCAGTAAGAAAGAAGTCATTCCAACATTGCAACATTGCATTCAGACCACAAAATGCTATGCTAGCCACTAGCCCTTTAGCAATGCTACTAGCTTTACATAGACTGTAATGCAACCGTGCTAGATTTAGCTAGCTCAGCTTGTGCTAAGCTTTGTTTACACACAGTTGAATATGGCGCTGGCAGACTGCGCATGCGCACTTAAAGGTTACCCTGGGAAAGGTTTCTTAGGGCTTCCGGGTTACAGCTGTCACTGTCGTGGTGACCGTGACGCACAACCATAGACAGCGCACAACAAAGAATACACTTGTTCTATACTCTTTGCACACAGATAACGAACATACAAAAATCACATTAATCATTGAACTGACGGCGCAGTTCTCAATGACAATGAACCATTCAGCTTCTCCTGTTTCCGAGCTGAACAACCCCCACACGTTAGAGTGAGGCACATTAATCCACAGATTTCTCTGCAATTAATAATAGTAACATTACTGAGATCTCGGCGATCTGAATCGTTCGTGTCAGTTTCTGGACACGCAACAACATGCAGGATTTACTGCAACAATACTTGATCAAGAATTTTCAAAATAATCCCATTCAAATCAAACTCGGACACGTATAGTGTTTAGAGTATTAATATCTCATCTCACGAATGAGCGGATATAGGCGGCACATTAGGTAGCTACTCTCTAATGTGACCATGCAGGGATTTTAGCTTAGTTGAAATAACATTGGAACACGCAATATTATCCACTATAGCTAAGGCCTTAAAGGAACCAAAAGCAAGGAACACGCTTACTATGTCCTGGTGCGCTCTCAGGCGACTTTCCTTTTGTCTTGGCAGACAATCTTAGATTCATTTACTGCAGTTTTAACAACAACAACAAAACGTACAGACAAACAACTCGAGTTCAGATTTCATTCATCCACAGCGCCTTATGTGCAATCATTGTTATGACAATCAAAAAGCCTCGTTTCTGTTTCTAATCTATCTTCCGGATCAAGAAAAGATACAATCACACAAGTTACTTGTTTTGTGTACAAATTAGATTAAACTGCACGAATTTTTCTCCACCATTATGTAAGGACTTAGCCTATTTATTAGCTCAATTTAATTGTTACAGGGAATAAGAATTGAATCAACTGTAAATGATTCACTGTAAATGATTCAGAATTAATATTTAACACTTCATCAATTATTCGTCCAGCGAAAATTGAGGTTAGAGTATTTTACCAATTCTGGACAAAATATTATTCTGCGGCCAACAGTAACAATATTTTATTATGATTATTGTTATTATTGTAATTATTATATTATAAGCAAGAGGTAACTTGATCTTTGAGTTTAAGACAGTAATTTGATACACAGCACAAGAAACTCGTATATGTGAAAATCAAAACAAGATTTATTGACTACTTCTAATGATTACAGGAAACTAAGGCTAAACACACACACACACACACACACACATACATACATGCACACACATTCGCGGAGTTGATGAGTTATGAAAAGTCCCAAGTTCAGTGCTAACTTAACTCATAACCTGAGGAAAATCACAAAAGCAGAGCTTTGGCTTGATTCTTTAGGTTTAAAGGAGTTTCACCAGTTTCCAGCAAGAGAGAGAGAAGTTTGCTTGTACCTGCGTTTGCTGTGACAGCTGAGGTAATCGGGTTGTTCCGTGACTCGTTTACAGCGGAATCCCGTTCTGGATTGGCTGTCTTTCAGGTGACGTCTTCTCGGGAAAGCCCTGTGGGTTGCGCGGAAGCTTTGAAGGATGCTGCTGGCTGAGCGTCTGGCTTGAGCGGCTCTCTTCTTGGGAGACTTTGGTCAGATATTTCACGAAGTGTTTTGGAGTCTGGATGTGACGGCTGTTGAATGAGCAGCGGCGCAGCTCGTGGTTGAAGTCGGGTGTTCGATGGAAAATCAGCCCCGGTCAATCAGTTATCAATGACCCATGCGACTTTCCGCCGTGGTCAAAGTAACGGTGTTTCGGCTACCGGCTTCTGACCGATTTCGAGCGATTTCCAACCGACTTCTGGCTTCCAGCTTCTGACATTAGCTTGTTCGGACAGCATAGTTTTAAGGGAGCGATCTTCCAATGAGACGTTGCTACGGAGATTAGACACGCCTCGTCTATTGTCTATTGATCACATCGCGTGATATCTGCAGAACATTCTCCTGTTTTATTAACAACTTTATAAAGTTTCTTAATATTTTCCTGATACTGAATTTCAATGTTTCATTCACACAGAATTACAGAGAATTATAAATTCTGCATTTAGAACTCAAACATGACACACTTCTTACACACATATTACTAGACTGACCTAATTAAAACAATGATTACAATAATGCATTTGAAGAAAACCCACATATTGAATACATTGAATAGACATGTTAGTAATTACATCATGGCATGTATTATTCTGTATATAGTTAATACTTTAAGTAATCGACAATTGTCCCTTTTGAGATTCAAGATTGAGTCCTTAAGCATAGTTTAAACTTTGACCGGAGTCACGAGTGACCGGGTCACGATGGACGGTCAACACAAGGGAGGTATTGATAGGACAGATTCGTCTTTAAATCCGTTGATGGGTATTTTCCTGTTCCGTCCGATAATACAAGAGGGTTTTGTGAGAGAATCAATAGATTTAATGTGATCAAATCCACGTGATGGGTTCTGATTAGTTTATTGCTGATGAGCTAAGAAGTCCTTTAGACAGAGTCCTTTGTTAAAAGAAGTCACGTCATCACTCCAGTTAAGGCTAGGCGTTTCCTGTCAGGAAATGGATCTTTTGGACCAAAATGAAGCTTTGTTCAATCATGTTGTTCATTGATAAAGTCAATGGTAGGTTCTGTCGAGCAATGCCCTACATAAAGCAGAATTTTATTTCATTCTAACCAATAACTGGTAATTCTGAAACTGTAACAAAAAAACATAGCCCAGCGTTTTTGCCACCAATCTGTTTTTAAAGGGTTAGTTCACCCAAAAATGAAAATTATGTCATTAATGACTCACCCTCATGTCGTTCCAAACCCGTAAGACCTCCGTTCATCTTCGGAACACAGTTTAAGATATTTTAGATTTAGTCCGAGAGCTTTCTGTCCCTCCATTAAAAATGTGTACGGTATACTGTCCATGTCCAGAAAGGTAATAAAAACATCATCAAAGTATTCCATGTGACATCAGTGGGTTAGTTAGAATTTTTTTAACTTTTACATCGACGTGGTTGTTTTTGGCGATTAGGACATCCGCGACATGCACACTTATGCAACATTTAAAAAAATATAGCAATACCAAAATACAAACAATGTAGAATAGCTTGAATACAGCGTGCGTCTCCCTCAGACTGTAAACAAAGCTCGGGCGCACTAGATACCACGTCAGCAGCGTCTTACATCAGCAGTGTCACTGCGGAGTCGTGAACCACACTCCGGAGCAGAAGGGAGCGGTAATGCACCAATAAGCTGGATGCCAACTGCCGTAAAACAGGAAAGAAGAAGAAGAAGAAGAAGAAGAAGAAGAAGAAGAAGAAGAAGAGGAGTCGTGAACACGGATTGACAACAGACCCGGAGGAGAATACAATGCTGAATAAAGTCGTAGTTTTTGTTATTTTTGGACCAAAATGTATTTTCGATGCTTCAAAATGTCGCGGATGTCCTAATCGCCAAAAAGAATTTGTTGATTACCAACGCCGACAGATGAAAGGATTCAATGGAATCAATTCAATGGAAAGGATTTCGGAAGAGAAGACAAAGCTGAATAAAGTCGTAGTTTTTGTTATTTTTGGACCAAAATGTATTTTCGATGCTTCAACAAATTCTAACTGACCCTCTGATGTCACATGGACTACTTTGATGATGTTTTTATTACCTTTCTGGACATGGACAGTGTACCATACATACATTTTCAATGGAGGGACAGAAAGGTCTCGGACTAAATCTAAAATATCTTAAACTGTGTTCCGAAGATGAACGGAGGTCTTACGGGTTTGGAACGAGATGAGGGTGAGTCATTAATGACATAATTTTCATTTTTGGGTGAACTAACCCTTTAATTCCTGGTTTAAGAATAACAGTCTACATCAGTGGTTCCTAACCTGTGGGCCGCAGCCCACTAGGGGGCCTCCGTGATCCTGCAGGTGGGCCGCGAGATAAATTAAAATTTATTTAAATAATATAATATAATATAATATAATATAATATAATATAATATAATATAATATAATATAATATAATATAATAAAGAACCAAAAATACACAGATGATACATGACAAGGACAAATTAACACTTTAACCACTACTTTAACATTTAACCACTTACATAATAATCAATAGGTAATAGAAGACGTATGATTTGGGTAAGCTGTTATAGTTTTTTTCAATTGCTAACAAGCATTTAGCAATATTTAAAGTACTTTTTCTAAACTCTTAACACAGCAACACACATACATCACACAATTAGCCAAATAGTTAATTTTCTGCCCAAAACCATATTTTGTTATATAAACACAAACTCTACATTTCAAAATGCTAAAAACCTTTTTCAACACATACTAACTCTATCAAAACACAGCAAAGCTGATTCAAAATCAAGTCGTTCTGTCAAAGCATAGCACTAGTTTTCTATCCAACATGAACAAATAGTCAATCATAGTGCAATGACTGTCAAAATACTAACAGTTGTTGGCATTATGAAAACTGCATTACTTGTCATGTTTCGGTTTCTAACTGGAGAAAATATGAAATCCATTGTTTTTATAATTCAATTTCCTTTTACTGCAGTAATAGTATAATGCATGTAAGCCATTCTACTTTTTTGGTTGAGTGTTGAATGTGTGCATTCTTGGCAACAGAAGTGAGTCATTATTTTATAGAATGTGCAGTAGAAAAAAGAAGAAGAAAGTAACAGAATTGCTCAGGGCAGCTACTGGTCCCCTATGCAGAACTTCAGTGTCCCCCTTGGTTGAAATATCTTTCTGGGGGGGGGGGGGGGGTGGTGTTGATGGTGCCCTCATAGAGAGTGGGATGGTGTCCCCTTGGTAGCTAGTGCCCTACGCAGACCACATATTCTGCATATATGGAACAGTGGTAGTGGAATCATTGTAGTAAAAGCTTTACATGAAGCTTTTACTGAAATGAAAACATAAAATTGCTGCCATTGATCAACAACAAATCCAACATATATGGCCTTTGGTTACTGTTGAAGCTTTTTTTCTGCCACAGAATAAAAAAAAGTATAAAAGGTAATTGTGACTTTTTATCTCACCATTCTATTTTTTTTTTTTTTTTTTTTTTTTTGCAATTGTGAGTTTACATCTCACAATTCTGACTTTTTTTCCTCAGAATTGTGATATATAAACTGTAGGAATTGAGTTTAAAAAGTCAGAAATGTGAGATAAAAAGACATAATTATCTTTTTATTTTCTATTCATGGCAGAAATAAGCTTTCATAGGTTCCACGTGTAAGTGAAAAAACAGAGATGCACAATCCAGCACACATTCTTCCTCCTCTCCCATACCTCTTCTTCTCCCTTGTCCTGATCCAACTTCTTCTTTCCTCCTTAATCTATTCTTCTCCCTTACCCAGATATTATTTTCTCTCTGCTCCTCTGTGTTATTCTTCATCCACACTGAACAAATCCGATTCAAAGAGTCCTATTTACTGTGTATGTCCATGTAATGGAAAGAAGTTCAACCCCTGACTATGCTTCCAACTGAGACTGGAATCTGCTATTTCTCAATATTTCAGTGATCTGCTAATTAAAAATGCTTATCAATTGTTTCAGTATTTTTTTATATATTTGTTCAATACTTTTGAGCTGCTGTTGTTGCAAAAGTAGAGGTTTTATACTATATTTAATGACTGGAACATTGGGTCTTCATTTCTGACTTGCTGTGTTTAAGCATTTGCAAATAAGATGACAAAGATCCATGATTTTGGGGTATGGGGTAAGCTTATATGAAAAGAAAATTTAAGCATTTAAGAAATGTGTTAATTGCATTTTGTGTGAAAACGACATGAATTGTGTTAATGGTATGGTCACAACAGACGGATGTTCTGCTAAATGTCTTTAGAGTTTTCAAAATGTGACTACAGAATGGACAAAAGTTTCTTAGCAATTGAAAAAAACTGTAATAATTAGTACTGTGTATTTTGTTGGGGATAAACAGTTTAGGACCCTTGAAACCAGATATGTTGAATAAAGACCCGGAGTCAACGTTTTTTTTTTTAAAAATTAATAAATTGATGAAAAATTTAATGAAGAATAGTTTGCAGTTTCATCAGCAGAAGCCAGCTTCAAGTCTCACAAGGAGTTCGTAGGCCACTCTGTGTACATTCACATTTCCATAACAATTACAGAGTCAACTAACTACGTCATTACTTCAGGTTGGATGATTCTGATTGACTAAGAAAAATAGACAAGATTACAAATTTTCCAAACGTGGACAGATAGTAAGAAGCATATCTCCCTTCGTCATGGTGATGACGAGGGGGACCCTGGATTTAGGTACCGGATGTCCTTTTGGGGTCATGACATAGCGTCTGCTGGTCTCAAGCAGAATGCCAATTGTCCAGTACAAAGGGACCTGCACAGAACACTTAGTGCACATACACAGATACATGATTCACAGCTTCTTCAAGGTTGAAGTTGATCTGAGCTCTGCTCTGAGCAGGAAACTTTCCCCAAAACATACTGATAACATGTTCTTTTCTCTCAGTGAGAGGTACAGAGGAAAATAGATCCTTTAACATACATTGTAGAAGTAATTCAAATAATTTAACAGAAATATAATTGTTGATTTATAACTTAAAAGATATATATAGAAGCGGCAGTGGATTCCAGAATCCATCCCTTCAGTCCCCCCTTTAGGCTAAATGTGGAGACACACCACATCTGGTCTAACAATTTAGGCCACTTTAAATATTTTAAAAATTGTTGACCTATGTTCCCCTGGCAGGTTAAAATGGTATAAAATAGACAATAGGTTTTCCCTCGAAGGACTAAACTAGAACATAATATTCTACAGAGCACATAGTGCATTATTGACCTTCAGTCCTTACACATGGTTGTCTTTACATCAATCTTGGTTATTCGGATTTTCATCAAATTTCTTGACTACAAAACAAATACATATTTATTCTCTGGAAGCCGGGCTAAATGAATAAACACTGTTACTGCATTTCTGGTATGGGCCAGACCCTCAGTCACTCCTCAGATACTAAATACAGACATTGCCTGTAATCATAAACACCAGGATATATACACTGGTTTTTAGGAAATTATAATTTCCAATTTATTATATAATACAAGGAGATGGATCGTAAATACACTCCTTTCACTACCCTTATAGATCATTTTTAAGATTAAAAACAAAATTGTGGTCTAACTCAAAATAAACAACGAAAAATAAATAAGACTCATCATAATCCATCTAAATATTTTAAGTTTCTTAAATCATTGTTCAGTTTACAGTCTATAGATATATCATGTACCACCTTAACTTCAGATCTTTTAAATCTCTCTTTTTTAAACACCCCTTTAAAAATAGAAAATAAAAGAAAACAAATTTGCATGACCATTTCAATTATCATTTTCAATAAAACAAAAATTGTTACTTTTTACTTAATAATCCTTTTGTTAAGATTTCTTTTCACAACAGATCCATTATAGCTCACAAAAACATTTCATTACAAAACTTTCATCAAAATGAAATAAGCATCAAAACATATAAATTCAATTTTAGTAACAATTTGTTTGTCTTGACTGACATATATCTTTGTCATGGCATCACTGTTAATCATACTCAATACCTAATTATTTTTAATCTGAAACTCAATTTTCACAACAGTTCACAGTATTTTTGAGACTGTCAAAAGTACAGCATTCAAAATAAAATAATTAAGACTTCCTTTAAAGTCAGTTTTAAACTCAAATGTCTTGTCAATTATAACTGCTTAGGTTAAATGACCAAAATCTTAACCCTCTTCTTTGGCAGTGATCTTTTTCATCTAATTAATCTTGCTACTGCACCAAAATTGTCATAAACATACACAAACGGACAGATTTTTTTTAAATATATATATAATCTTCGATATCACTTATAAATTATACAAATTTGTACTATAAGACATTATCAATTTCTTTAAAGCTGTTTTTGACACAGTTATACATTTTTTTCATTAATTTCAATTAATGATTATCAATTATAATTTTGTCACTCTATCCCATCAAATTGTTATTCTGCAGATCATATATATATATATATATATATATATATATATATATATATATATATATATATATATATATATATATATATATATATATATATTAATTATAATCATTGTCTCAGTCCCACTTATCTCTACTGTGTTTCAGAAACCAAAATATTATTTAACTCAAATCTCAACCCCTAGGTTACACATACAGCCTTATAGCTGCTTCCTTCTTCAACCCTTATTACATAAATTGTATTTCTCTAGACATCTAATGTCATGCATCCATTTAATGGATGAAAAATAAAACTTTTATCCGTTATATTCACTCCTTTGTTTTCCCATCGGCCTTCCATAAATTTGAAGGGTTTCTCTGGATAATTTACCAGTGACTTAGCCAATGTGTCACTTTGTCTCTGCCGTCAAATCTTATAACATTTACGTTTATCATTCTGATCAAACAAAGAAGACAGTGTTTAAATTTAGACCCTCACTTGAATTTAGACAAGGGTTTTTAACCCATGGACGGCAATTTTCAATTCCACAATTCCAATTTATATAAATGTTCTTAAACATACTAATCCAGAGAACAATTAAAATCAACATCATAAATGACAAAAGTCATAATTAACATTAGCAGACAGAGCTGGATATCCAATCCACTTAAAGCTTGTCCCATGTTCTGTATCGTCTTTTCATAAGATTCAATCCAAAATATCGGCTTGTCAAAATCTGACATTTCACTTAACCCATCTGTAATGATAAAACACTCATTCCAGAGGTTAATGACATATACACACTGTGGACGGATTATTTCCCCAAACTAACATATATAAAACATAAAGTCCAGTCAGCCTCACACTCACTCACACTAGACACATGAATATGAACCGCTCATTGTCAAGGTTTGCTTTTGGTTTTTACATTTATTTATCCTTTATTTATCCAGGAAAATCCCATTGAGATATCATAATCTCTTCTTCCAGGGAGACCTGGTCAAAAACGGCAGCTCACATAGTTTCAGACAAATAATAAAAACACAAATAATCCAACAAATAAAATAGGCCAAAGTTCAAGAAAAGCACTTACAAGACTCTTTGAAAGCAGAATACATTTAAAAGTGCTCATTCCAAGCCCTAGGGGCATAAAAAGAAAAAGCATGCTTTCCAAATTCAGAGAATACCTTTGGGACTTTTAAACAAAGATGCAGCTGCGATCTGGTACCATAACCATTAGTATAAAAAGTTTCACTAAAGCATTATAAACCTGGGATGTTGTAATAGGAGAGAAATTAAACACCTGCCTGGGACAATGTTCATCAGGGACAACTAATTCTGTAGAGACACCTAAATCAGACTCATAACTTGAGCCTGCAGTAAAAAAGTTATTAAAAGTTTCATCAATATTCACTCTACCCCTAACAATAGTTTGGTTAACAATTAAATGATCTGGAACTTTAATTGATAAACTCGATCCTGAAGTAGATTTTACTAGCTTCCAGAATTTAATAGGATTATTTAAATTTTCATTTACCATAAGAGAGATAATAATCACGTTTTGCACATTTTATCGATTTAGTACATGAATTTCGTAATGCTCTATAAGAACTCCAATCTAGTAAATCATTTGATTTCTTTGCCTTGGCCCAAGCAGCATTTCTCTGTCTGATAAGTGTAGAGAGAGTATCATTGAACCAGGGATTGTCTTTGCCACTTATCCTAAAACGTTTACGTGGAGCATGCTTATCACATATTGTTAGAAAAACCTTTTTAAAATAATCCCAAGCTAGGTTGATATCTGGCATATATGAAATAACACCTAAATCAGTATTATACAGATGATGCATAAAAGCCTGTTCATTAAAATGTTTAAATATTCTTTTATAAATAAAACGTGGAGGCGTCTTAGAAGTCTTGCGGTTTCTCACACATACAACAGCACAGTGATCACTTATGTCATTACAAAAAACACCAACTGCAGTAAACTTATGAGAAGCATTTGTTAAAATTAAGTCCAATAAAGTTGATTTACCCAGGTCCTTTTGATTATCTCGAGTTACTGAAGTAATCAGTTGAACTAGGCAGAGAGAATCGCAAATCTCTTTAAATGGGTCTGACAGTGGCAAAGCCAGTCCCAATTAAAATCGCCAAGTATTATAAGTTCATGTTTGTTCCATTCAGAAAAAAACTCTGCAAGTAAAGTACATATTTCACTTGAAAATGAAGAAGGCGGAAGATAGCATCCAACAACAATAATATCAGATCCTAACGATACAGTTAATTTTAGGGCAATTAGTTCAAAACAATTTGGTTTGCTGACCGACTGTATGCAGGAACAATTAAAATTATTTTTTATATAAATTGTGACTCCTCTTCCCTTTTTAGCACGATCACACCTAAAAATATTATAAGCATCAATCATTAATAATTGATGCTTTTAACCATGTCTCCATAAAAACCAGTACATCTGCATCAGTCACATCCGCCCATATTCGTAAAAAGTACATTTTATTGACCAAACTCTGCACATTCAGATGTAAGAACCTCAATCCTTTTACAGATTTACATTCGTCGGGTGTTTGAAGTTGGATTACCTCAGGACCTGGATTTGGGTGGACGTTTCCTGATAATAAAAGCAAAAGGAAAACTAACCATGTTTTCCTTTCTGCGCCCACTGAAGAATCTTTCTGAACAACCAACGATGCGTAGGGTGAAAGACTCCCGTTTCCTTGTGACCACAGGCAGCGTAGACCTCGCGAAGTCAATCGAGAAGAGGCCTGCAGCTCAGAAACAAGATCTCTCCAGAGAAGCTGAGTGCCATGCGCCTGGTCCTTGAGCAAACCCGAAGCCGTTCCAGTAAACCGACCCGGCCACTGTGTCCACAGCCCGAGCGTCACTACCTCCCAATTGCTCTTCTCGTTATCACTGATGCAATCCTCCATAATCCGAGTCACACCCGTCCAGACAACCGCTTCCTCACGGTTGTTCGCGGCATTGTACCTGAAGCAGTCCTCCTTATCGAACGCCGCACGAGTCGCGAAAATCCCCAGTAGCAGGCTGCAGTATAAATAAAATATTTGTATAGATAGTCTCATGTTTAAAATAATAAAATGCACTGAACTTGACCTTGAATAACACAATAAAAAAAATTGTTGAGCCGTTTGTTTAGAAATAAAATAAAATAAAACAAATAAGAAGACTGCAACAAACACACGTCTACAAACAAGCCGCCATTCTAAATCTAAAAACATATTTAAACTTCAGATTTTCCCTGTAGGGTTTTACTCTTATTCAGTCTCAAAGCATGTCTCTTCACTATAATTTGTTTTTAGAAATGTCAGCTGGGTTGTTTTGGTTCTAATCTCATTGTTTTAAACTTTATCAGGCTGATAACAGACAGACAGAGTTCCATCCTTTCCTCCGCTCAAGCAGTCTCTCTCTCTTACTGCACAAATAATCTTTTCAACAGAATCACAAGTCTAACTTAGACACAATTTAATATTAAATTATTATATAGAAACCTTGGTCATTCTCAAAGGTTAAAATGTAAATTTTTAACATCCAAATAAAAACCATTACCACCATCTAAAATACGTTATGCTAGTAGCCATTTTTGAGGTTATCTTTAGTTTAAATGCTGAATGCACTTATCTGTCTCTTGAATCTGCAAAAGCAGTCTTCATCTTTAACCACCACCATGTCTACGAATCTCTGCCAAGTCCAATGACCTGCAGGAGTAAAAACTATAATAGAGACACTTTAGTTCAAAATCAACACAGCCTCATGGATCTAGGGATTCATAGTACTGCTGAATCTGAAACTTCTATACAGTTCTTGCCAATAGGGCAACATCATGTTACTAAATTTTACTCTGGTCTCCCCAAAAATTACGGACAATCACCTCATAGTCTCAGTCTGCTTTTGAAAGCTCATTCCCATCAGCTCTTTATCAATAATCTTCTTCTCCTCGGGGTCTTGTCCCCTGGCATAGTTGTGGATTTGTCACAATGAAAAACAAGCCATCTTAGGAATGCGGTTTCTGGTGAGTGGTATAGAGGAACATTTTTGGGGCAGACTGCTGTACTTTTCACAGCTCCCCCCTTAATGATGCTGCTGGCCTCACAGACATCCTGCTCAACTCTAATACCCATCTCACATAAACACCTTCCATCAGGGTAGATGCCCAGTGGTGGCGATAACCCCCTGCCTTAGGTTGTCCTCTGTCTGGCCAAAGAGGATCTTACCCGTCATTGAGAAATCACCTCGTGCACACTGGTTACCGCTCTTTCCCATCATGAATTCTTTGACAGTTTTCTTCAACAGAATTAGGTATTTTCTGGAGCTTAGGGAAGTTGCATTCAAGAGCCACCAGAGCCATTGGACTGCCTAATAGTGTTAAAACATGGAGACAGGTTAATGACAGCAGTATTTAATCACTAAAATCATTAGACTGTGCATTCTCTCAGCAGCAACATATCAGTGCTGAGATTATAGTCAGGTGAATTTAATTCTCACAACTGTCCATTTAGAGTAATGTTCTGCTACATCTGTAACCGGAGCCATCGGCCCTGCACATGGTGGTGACAAAGATCAGACAAAAAGTTATTGGTCATAGAAAGAATTCATCAAAATAGTCATTTCTATCATTCAAGGTCTGTATTACCAGAATGGCCCGCTTGAGATCGTCGAAGACCAGGAGGTTCTGTACAGGGAGCTGCTGCGCCACCACCTGCGCCTCTCCTGATAACAGGGGGATCAGGCGCATCGGCCACTCCCCCCGGGGCCACCCAGGCGTTTTATCCTGTCTCCACGCCAATTACTGGAATAAGAAACAGGTGTTCGTGATTTACATTTAACCCACTCATTTACCACGCATCTCCCGACGCTCTCTCCTGCTGCAGACTTCGCTGAACCACGCCCCCCTGCCACAGCCTTCTTTATGGCAATCATTTCTTTTAACACCTCTGTGTCCATGATTTTCAGCTGAAACACATGCTTCACTATAAATAGCTTGTTATCACTTATGACACAAGCTCAGATAGCAGCTTTTAGCTGACTTTGAATGAGAGAGAGTCTGAGGATTTCAGGACTGGTACACTGTCTTTTTATAACTTTTAACATCGAACTTTACCTATATCTTGTAACTCTGGCCCAACTTAAGACTTTGCCAGAATTGACATGCGTTTTTAAATAAACATAATTTTTATATTTGTCTTTCACCCATATATCAGGGAACTTAGACATTACAAACGTCCGATCAGGTGGAGTCTCTGTGACACTGGCAGTCTTGTTTTTGCCATTTAAACCTTCTGTCACTTTGACCATCAAAAACCAAATATTTAGAAATTAAAGGTCCTACATCATTTAGTTATTCACATTCACAGTAGTGATGTGTTCATCACAAGAAAACATACTTGAGAGTGTTCAAATATTTTTCCATAAATTGAAACATTCTTTCTCAAGATCCAATCATCCCTATTTTCATCCTTTACTTTTTATATGTTTTTGGTAACTCACGTTTTGGATTTACTGTCTGTAATTTTACATTAACCAGTATTTGTTCCTTCAATATAAAACTTATTATTATAGATTTCCCTTCAAAAGTAATTCCTTAAGACAACAATCTTTTGACCTTATTGTTATCTCTTGTTCTTTCTCAATTTCACAAGCTCATACTCAGACAGAGTGGAAGTCTCTTTTTTTTTTTTTTTGTTCTTTCTTTCCTTTCTTTTCTTTACAAAATTTGCGAGTATGGCCCAGTTTCCCATACTTGTGGCATTTTAACGGATGTTTATGAGTCAAATGCCCTTTCCCACCACACTGGTAACATTCTATGTCATCTGGTGGATTTGTTTTAGCTTTACCCACAGCAGCCAACACTTTGCCTATATTTTGATCTTTGTGAGCTTGTAAACGGCTCCAACTCACAGCACACCATGATAGCAGTGAGTCCCAATTTGGAAAGTCAACAGAGCCACTGATAAGCAGTTCTCTGTATTCTTTTGATAGTCCACCAGTGGCGGATTCAATCACAATAGCCGAATCATAATCTTCATCACTATCATTGGCAGCACAGTAATTTTCATAAGCTGCACGGAAATGTTCAACATATTCTAAGGGTTTTTCGCCAGGTTTTTTTTTTTTTTTTTTGCATTACACTTGTCCAGGGAAATGATTGCCTGGAAAATCCAACCTCACCACTGTACCAGCGGATGAGTCTGGTCGGCCATTGAATCAATTCGATTTCTAGGGCGGAGTAAATCCGAGCAAACAGGAAGCTGAGTAAGCCAATCAGAGAAGGGCGGATATGACCTTAGCAAAGCGACAAGAGAGTCAACAGCGAAAAGTAAATAATTAATGTGTTTTTGGTCATTTAAAACTGAATTCACGGCTGAATAGAACAAACTCTCGGGTCTCCCATGCGCAATCTTTGTTGATATTGAAGGGACTTTCGCCGCACTAGAGTGACGCTATTTGCGTCACTGAAATAAACTAATCTGATTGCATGGTACGGTTTGGAGTTGACTCGAATCGCGACGGAGGGCGGACTGACCAGACTGATATATCTTGTAGAAGATATATCAGTCTGGCCTTGCCAGGCAAGGGAAATGATCCCCAACCCAGGATTTCTTTTACTTGTCTTTTATAGTCACCGTAAGGGCCCTCAGTCTGGTTCTTGGTCTATGAGGCAGTGTCTAAAGCAGCAGCTGCTTGGACAGTCTGAGAAGAGAGGGTATGAGTGGAGGTGGCAGATAAACCCAGCAATGGATCACATTTCATGGCGTTATCTGCTTTTGCAAAAATTATCTCGAGCCCTTTACTCGAACTACTTAGATCACACCCTATATCAATCCCACTGATTTCAGCCATTTTCTTAATAATCTCTGTAAATGTTTTTGAAGTAAGGGCTTCAGAGCAGAGCTGCTTACAGCATTTTGCTCTCTTCCATCTCATTCTCATCATCTGTATCAGAACTGATCAATTTTACGGATCAAGTTACTCGATTTGTCAGCCATATTTTAGTCAAAGTTATTACTCACCTGAAAGAGATGGAGGCGGCGATCTTTGAAAAACACAGCTTTGGCTTCTGCTTGATGAAACTGCAAAGTATACTCCAAAATCACAGTTACATACTGGTCCAATCCAATTAGGGTCACAAAGTTTTTACTTTTCTCGGAATCTTTCTAGATGCATCCCAGGCAAACAAGAAACCCTATATCTATTTAATTTTTTATTTTGTAATTAACTAATAGTTTTAGTCCCTAACTGTCTGAATCACTAAGTTCGGGGTACCCCTATCTGATGTGGAAGAGACAGAGTTAGGTTCACGGTGTCACTGGATCTGGCCCCAATATCCAGCTTTTCATCTCCTCAGCTTTCAGCTGGCTACCTCTGTACGCCACGCCGTGTCCTAGTCACTTTTGTGTCCCTGTATTGGAGTGCGTCCGATGTGCTGCCTGCCGTACTGTGGCTTCAGCGACTTCTTATACTATCAAATTCAATGATCATTCATATCATAAAGCTAGTATAATTAATGTACCTTTCCTGGCCTCAATATCCAGCTCGGTACTCCCCACTCACGTCTGAGTGAGGCTATGCCGTTCCCCTCACCCAGTCTCTTCCACTCAGATATCCCTAGCCAGATAATAAAACAGCTTCCTACCTTGTTTGTTGTTAGCCCGGGATGTCACCAAAGAATGATTGCTCGCAATTTGTCCACCACAAACTGTTGGGGATAAACAGTTTAGGACCCTTGAAACCAGATATGTTGAATAAAGACCCGGAGTCAAAGTTTTTTTAAAAATTAATAAATTGATGAAAAATTGAATGAAGAATAGTTTGCAGTTTCATCAGCAGAAGCCAGCTTCAAGTCTCACAAGGAGTCCGTAGGCCGCTCTACGTACATTCACATTTCCATAAGAATTATACTTTAACAGAGTCAACTAACTATGTCATTATTTCAGGTTGGATGATTCTGATTGGCTAAGAAAAATAGACAAGATTACAAATTTTCACATGTGGACAGATAGTAAGAAGCATATCTCCCTTCATCACGGTGATGATGAGGGGGACCCTGGATTTAGGTACCGGATGTCCTTTTGGGGTCATGACATAGCGTCTGCTGGTCTTGAGCAGAATGCCAATTGTCCAGTACAAAGGGACCTGCACAGAACACTTAGCGCACATACACAGATACATGATTCACAGCTTCTTCAAGGTTGAAGTTGATCTGAGCTCTGCTCTGAGCAGGAAACTTTCCCCAAAACATACTGATAACATGTTCTTTTCTCTCAGTGAGAGGTACAGAGGAAAATAGATCCTTGAACATACATTGTAGAAGTAATTCAAATAATTTAACAGAAATATAAATGTTGATTAATAACTTAAAAGATATATATTGAAGCGGCAGTGGATTCCAGAATCCATCCCTTCAATTTTATCAGTCCCCTTACAGAAATATTTATTAACTATGGATAATCTTAAAGAAATGGATTTTTAAATGCAGTTCAATCATGACAACTCTCAGAGTGGATTAAATTCAACCAGCATTTATTGGCATGGGGCATGAAGTATACATGGCTTGATTTTGGCGTACGAGATCTGCTACGCTGCTACTGCTGCTGCAGTTACTGCTGCTGCTGAGCAAATACAAATTTGTTCAGCTTAGTCAAATAAAACAACAAGGAAAAGGCTGCTGCAAGAATGGTAGAACCCCCGTAGCAGATCTCTACAGGTGGCGCTGGGGAGGAGGAGGGATAACAGCGCTTCACATTGCGCAGCTTGTCGATCGCTGGCTAGGGTACGATATATATATATATATAGTTGTGTGGATTTGGAATTACTTCTGATTGGCTGATGCCACGGCGTAGAAAGAACCAATCAGCACTTGGTTAAAGTTTCATGACTGAACTTTGTATTTCAATCATGACAACTCTCGGAGTGGATTAAATTCAACCAGCATTTACTGGCATGGGGCATGAAGTATACATGGCTTTATTTTGGCGTACGAGATCTGCTACGCTGCTGCTGCTGTTGCTGCTGCTACTGCTGCTGCTGCTGATCAAATACAAATTTGTTCAGCTTAGTCAAATAAAACAAGGAAAAGGCTGCTGCAAGAATGGTAGAACCCCCTCAAAGCAGTGGACCGCATGGTCCGTGCTACCCAAGTTAAGAAAGTGGCCGAGTAGCTTCGGCCTGATACCCCCCACCCAGCAGATCTGAACACCAAAATATGTGTACTGCTGCTGCTCCGTAGAGCTATAGGCGCATGTATGACTATCTATGTGTGCCTGGGCCTGCTTTGCCGAGTGGCTTAACACTATTGAGCTTACCTATAAATGTGCATCTGACCTAGTGGCCTAAGCTAGAATGATACTGAGCCAGTGCTCATATGCATAAATAACATGCCTATAGAATGTGATTGGTTTTATCTAATGCAGTTTATGGTATGTTGGTTTTTGATGGTGACCGCTCCAGAACATTTGTCCCTGGTCCCCTGCATCAAACTTAAATCTCGCAGCCGAGATCCTCCCCTCCACTAGCTGAGGATTCAGATACTGTAAAATGCTGCATACACATCGTTGCTAACCTCCACAAATGATTGAATCGAATTAATTGTATCTGAATAATAATTAATATACCAGAATGCCCAGCACCACCTGATAATTTAAATCAGAGATGTTTCTTGTCCTTTCAAGTCTTGGAATTAGGTCTGATGTAGCATTTGTGGGCTGCTGAATTCCAGCGCTCCCAGGAGAGCCTACCTGTTGATTGTAATCATCAATAAGAGAGTGATCCAGGATGTCCCTGGCAGGAACCCATCTCCTCTCCTCCGGACCGTAACCTTCCCAGTCCACCAAGTACTGGAATCCGTGTCCCCTTCGCCTAGCGTCCAAGATACGACAAACCAAATAAGCGGGTTCCCCATCTACGAGATGTGGCGGGGGGGGGGGGAACCAGAACCGGCGGATTAATGTTAGAATGAAAAACAGGCTTGATTTTAGATACGTGAAACACGGGATGAATTCTACGGTACGCTGGAGGGAATTTGAGGCGGACTGTCACCGGACTAAGAATCTTGGTGACAGTAAACAGGCCAATGAATTTGGGTGCCAACTTATTACATACGGAGCGGAGCGGAATGTTTTTGGATGAAAGCCACACTTTTTGACCAACGACGTATAGGGGAGGCTTCAGCCGGTGGCGATCAGCCTGGGCCTTGGTGCGCGCTCCCACCTAAAGAAGAGTCTCTTGGGCTCTTCTCCACGTGTGGCGACACCTCTGGACGAAGGCATGAGCGGAGGGGACAGCGACTTTGGATTCCAGACTAGGAAAGATAGGTGGCTGGTAACCTAGACAACACTGAAAAGGTGACAGGCCCATAGCCGACACTGGTAACGAGTTGTGCACATACTCCACCCAAGGAAGCTGCTGACACCAGGAGGAAGGATTCTGAACTACCCGACATCGCAATGTTCTCTCCAAATCCTGGTTGGCTCTCTCAGCTTGCCCGTTACTCTGGGGATGGAACCCAGACGACAAACTAACAGTCGCTCCCAGTAATCGACAAAATTCCTTCCAGAATTTGGAGGTAAATTCGGATCCCCTGTCAGAAACCACGTCCACCTGGAGGCCATGAATACGGAAGATGTGATTAATGACAGTAACCGCTGTCTCCTTGGCAGTAGGTAATTTGGGCAAGGGAATGAAATGTGCCGCCTTTGAGAACCGGTCCACTACGGTCAAAATCACTGCATTGACCTGTGAAGGAGGGAGGCCTGTGACGAAATCTAGCGCTATGTTGGACCAGGGTCTCGAAGGGACAGACAGCGGTTGAAGAAGCCCATCTGGGGAACGATTGGAAGTCTTACCACGAGCGCAGACAGAGCAAGCCAAAACAAAATTGCGAACGTTGCGAGCCATGCAGGGCCACCAGAATCATTGCTTAACCCTCAGGGGTCTGAGGATTTTTGGGGCCCTGGATAAGTTTTGACATGCCCTGACATTTGTGCTTTTTTCAGTTGTTCATAAACATATTAATGACAAAAGTGTCATTACACTGTATTCAGCACAAACTAGGCTACAATAATATGTGAGGAACATGTATGTACATGTTTGTGTTTTTGAAGGAATAATGTTTATGCATGGTTATTGAAAAAACTAAAAACTTAAGTCACTGAAATAAGGCCAAAAAAAAAAAAATTAAAACTGTGTTCACAAGGATTCTGGGTACTGGAGGTTGTAGACTAGAGTTTTTGCTTCAGAATGAAGTAAAAATTATCCTTCCTACTCCTTCATATAAAACAATAGAGAGATTTAAATTTTCTAAGACACTTTTGGTCAAGAAACACAGTATGCATGGAGGCGTGAATCCTCATGTATAATGGGTGATTCTCACCTGAGAAGACAAAAGAATTGAATAATAATGACCTGAAATGACTTGCATATTAATGAGGCCTTTCAGTCAGGTAGGCTGTGAAAAAACCGTCTGTGATCATGCTGATAACAGGATTAAAGTCCACTCAGGACAAAAAAAAAAAACATGATTTTTGTGATCTCATGCATGCACGTATTATTGCACATGATATGAAGAAAATTTTGTATAGGCCTATGTTAAATTACACTACCAGTCAAAAGATTGAACATATTGCCATTATAATGTTTTTAAAAGAAGTCTCAAGTCTCTAACCAAATAATGGTTTTCTATTTTAATATACTTTAAAATATAATGTATTTCTGTGATGCAAAGCATCTGAACATTCCTACCTGTAGGGCATTTCATATAGGCTACTATATTTGTTATATTATAGAGCCTAAATGTTGATGTGCAGTTGACAAACTATACATCATTAAAAAGATCTAAGACTCAAGCTTCACATTTTGACTCTTAAAATCTTATATTAACCATAATTTCTTAATATGCTTAAAAGCATACACATTTGGAGAAATATTGATGGATTCTCATATGTTTATATCAATTTTCTATACAGAGGAGTAATATTTATTATTCTATATTTATTGTCATCATTATGAGCGCTGGATGCTGTGTTTTTAATTCATACTTGAGCTGGAGGGCGCTCTGCCCCTTTTGTCCACAAATGCCTCAGTAAAAGAAGAGGCATATCATGTGACAATCAAGGAACTAACAGAGGCAAGAGATCGCTAAATATGGCTATTCAAAACACTTTTGAAGACAATAAATACACGATTGAGATGACGAATGCATGTATTGACTGAATTTGCATTTGAATAGTGCTCGCTCCGTGGGCGTGGCCGCATTAGCGGATAATGAGCTGAATCACAGACTTCTGACATGGCTCTCTTTTCATACAGATTACATAAACACAGAAGGTTTGTTTTCGATTTGACTTATATGTTTTAAAACCTGACATCTTAACGTTTTTTTAGACATAAGTGTAATTTTTTGTCATTAGTATTCACTAAGTTACAGTTCATTTTCTAAGAACTATCAGATTGGACTTCGTTCAGAGGGAGACGAGAGATCACGCATCATGTTAGTTTTCTTTATTTTACAAAAAGCACAACATTTTGTTTTTACTCTGAGTGTATACAAATGAAAGAAGATATTCCACAGATTAAAATGGTGTATAACTCTTAATTGTATGTGCAACATTGAAGTATATTAAAGTATATTAGCAGGTATTTTGAGTCTCTTTCACACTGATAAGAAAAAAACACGGTGGTATCGCCGGCGATACCCTCAGACCTCAGAGTGTTAACCAAAAAATTGGTATGACTAAGCCCTGGATGACAAGCCAGATTGGAATCATGGCCCCATCGGATAACGTCTGAACGTAACCTCTCTGGCACAAATAATCTACTTGGCGGGCACCCGGGCGGAGGCGTTACCCCTTCTAAGGCCGTGCGGACCTTCGACTCGACCTCCCATGTGAGTGAAGAGACAATGAGTCTCTCAGGTAAAATAGACTCGAGAGTGGAAGGAGCTCAGAACGATCAAAAACACGAGATAAAGCATCGGGCTTGATGTTTTTTTTTGACCTGAGACGATATGATAGAGAAAAATCGAAATGACCGAAAAACAGAGCCCACCAAGCCTGCCTAGAGTTTAGTCGTTTAGCGGATCTAATGTACTCCAAGTTCTTATGATCGGTCCAGACGATGAAAGGTACCCCTGAACCCTCCAACCAGTGACGCCATTCTTCCAAAGCTAATTTGACCGCCAGCAGCTCCCTGTTACCAATGTCGTAATTACGTTCGGCAGCAGATAAACGATGAGAAAAAAACGTGCAAGGGTGCATCTTATCGTCCGCAGCGGCGCGCTGGGACAGCACTCCACCTACCCCCACCTCTGACACATCAACCTCCACCACAAACTGACGTGAAGGATCAGGGGCGACAAGAATGGGAGCCGAAACAAAGCGGTTCTTTAGGTTGGAAAATGCAGCCTCAGCTGCATTAGACCACCTGAACGCCGTTGTGGTGGAGGTTAAGGCGGTCAGAGGAGCGGCTAGTTGGCTGAAATTGCGAATAAAACACCAGTAAAAATTGGCAAATCCCAAAAACCTCTGCAGGGCCTTGCGGGAATCTGGGATTGGCCAATCCACCACAGCCTTAACCTTTCCCCACTCGATCCTGGGCTTGTGTCTCACTAGCCACGGATGTCCCAAGACGACCGGATGAAGTGCAGATCTAGAGATGAAAAATGACAACTGTTCAGTGTGATTACCGGATGTGATGACGGTTAATGGCTCCGTGGCGTGTGTGATGGTGGATAACTTCTGTCCGTTAAGGGCGAGAACAGATATGGCATGTTCCAGGGGGTGAATGGGTATGTGCAGCCGCGTGGTCAGATTGTGGTCCATGATGCTACCCTCCGCCCCTGAGTCGACCAGAGCCTGGCAGATGTGATGCCCCGATACCCATTGCTGTCTCACTCGGAGGAGCGTCGCAGACGAGGATTTCTCCAGGGAAAGACCACCCGACAGTAACCTCGGTCCTACTGTCGGGCTCTGCCTTTTACGGGACATTCCTTTAGAAAATGTCCTGCTCCACCACAGTATAAACATAGTCCCTTCTCCCTCCGGTGTATCCTCTCCTCCCTGGAGAGCCGAGCTCTACCCACCTGCATGGGTTCATGATCGAACGGGGGACGGACTGTGTTACCTCCGCTGGCTCCCATCTCCTCCAGTTCTTCAAAGCGCGCTACTGGCCTCTTACGCTCCGCGCGTTCTTGTAAACGGGCATCCACTCGTAGCGCGAGCTCAATAAGTCCATTGAGACTGGTGGGCAAATCCAACGGGTAGGAACATGTCCCACTGTGCCTACTCGTTCCACTTGCATCCCGCCGCCAGGGTACGGAACTCGATGGCGTAGTCAGAAACTGGTCGAATTCCCTGACGCAGGTCCGCGAGCCTGCGAGCGGCCTCCCGTCCCACCACTGAACGGTCGAACACCCGCCTCATCTCCTGCGACAGGGCGTGGAACAAGGAGCAGCACGGATGGTCATTCTCCCACACCGCTGTTCCCCACAACGCCGCGCGTCCCGTCAATAGCGTCATGACCAACGCTACTTTAGACTCCTCAGAAGAAAATGTATTAGGTTGCAAAGAGAAATAAATAGAGCACTTCGTTAAAAAAGCTCTACAAGCATCTGGTTCTCCAGCATACCTCTCTGGTGCAGGAATATGTGGTTCTTGTTGACTGCTGATGTTGGCGGATGGGTGGGGAACAGGCGGTGGAGCTGGCGCAGTGGGAGATGAGAGATGTAAAACCTGGGTAGAAAGCTCAGTCACCTGCACCACCAACGCCTGAACAGCACGAGCAGTGGCCATCACTTGCTCGTCCTGCTGTTTCATCCGCTGAGCGCTCTTACTCAAATACTCCTGAAGATCCGACGACCTTGCTGGATCTATTCTTGGTCGTTCGTTCAGGAAATGAACACAGACAGAGGATCCAACTGCAAGTATAACAATATTTATTGACAGAATATGCTGTACAATAACTTCACTCCAAATGGACAGTCGATGCAGAGACTGAGATGTGCAGAAACGGTGGTGTGCAGAGCGTGAAGAGCTGGGTGGCGCAGGGCTGCAAAGGGTATCAGAGACCAAGGATAATCCAACCCAGAAAGCAAGGCACACAATGACAGTCCAGAAATCCAGAAACCAGGGAGAGACAAACAGAGAGCATGACACCGGGACAGCCTGCAACGAACTGACAAAGACGACATGTAGACACGCACATTATATAACACGCACTAACAAGACACGGCTGGCAACAGATCACAATCAGACCATAATGTGTGACGCCCACACAATCATTCACTCACACACCTACACACACAACAAACACACGAGGGCGAGTAAATTAATCTATGAACCGTGACACATGGTCATCAGTTTCCATCAGCTGTAAGGAAACAGTGGATCTGAGCAGCTGCATCTTCAAATTTGCAGGGATTGTTACATGAAAGAAGAGCAAAAACAGAATTAATGCTAGATAATAAAGTGTGACCTGTTAAATCTGCTGTTTTTGAGTGCTTAAATGTAAGAGAAACCATTTTATTTATTTATATTATACAAGCTGTGAGAACTGCCTCTACAGGGAGTGCAGAATTATTAGGCAAGTTGATTTTCTGATCATATTTTTTTCCCAAGCACATTTTACCAATTCCAATCCACATCAATCTTAATAACTACTATTAATATTGTTTTTAATAATTTATAAGTGATATATAATTGTTCATGAAGGCTGGAAATGAAAAATGCCTTATATTCAGGTGTGCAGAATTATTAGGCAAGTTTTCTTTTACAGGCAAAATGAGCCAAAAAAGAGATTTAACTCAGACTGAAGTCAAAAATTATTAAATACTCATGAGAAGGACGCAATACTAATGCAATACTAGAAATTGCAAAGTTAAAGCATGACCAAGGGACAGCAAAATGCTCATTGGGTCAGCGGGGTCAGACAAAAACAGGTGGAAAAGAAAAGACACGTTAACTGCAAAATAATTAAGAATTATGTGTGAAACCATCAGGAACCCTTTAGTCTCCAGCGCCACCATTTTCCAGAACTGCAACCTACCTGGAGTCTCCAGAAGTGCAAGGTCTCAGGATCTCAGAGACTTAGGTTAGCTAAAGAATCCTAAAAAATGACCCGCACTTGATAAGAATCACAAGCTGAAGTGTTATAAAATACATGAAGACTGGGTTTTTATAGGCCTTATAAACCGACAGCTTGAGAGTGACTCCTGAAGGACCAGCACCACATCCTCTTGTACCACTGTTTGAAGAATTTATCTTCCAGAATCTGGCAGTAAGTTTTGGAAGATCATTTTTAGTCCATCTCTGCAAGACAGACATTTCAGGATAAGAGATGGACTAAAAGTGAACTCAAACACCTTACTGCCAGATTCTGGATAAATTCTTCAAACAGTGGTACAAGAGGATGTGGTGCTGGTCCATCAGGAGTCATTCTCAAGCTGTCTGTCTATAAGCCCTATTAAAACCCAGTCTTCATGTATTTTATAACACTTCAGCTTGTGATTCTTATCAAGTGCAGGTCATTTTTTAGGATTCTTTAGCTAACCTAAGTCTCTGAGATCCTAACACCTTGCACTTCTGGAGACTCCAGGTAGGTTGCAGCTCTGGAAAATGGTGGCGCTGGAGACTAAAGGGTTCCTGATGGTTTCACACTTAATTCTTCACCTTAATTCTTAATTATTTTGCAGTTAACATGTGTCTTTTCTTTTCCACCTGTTTTTGTCTGACCCCGCTGACCCAATGAGCATTTTGCTGTCCCTTGGTCATGCTTTAACTTTGCAATTTCTAGTATTGCATTAGTATTGCGTCCTTCTCATGAGTATTTAATAATTTTTGACTTTTCAGTCTGAGTTAAATCTCTTTTTTGGCTCATTTTGCCTGTAAAAGAAAACTTGAACAATTCATGAACAATTATATATCACTTATAAATTATTAAAAACAATATTAATAGTAGTTATTAAGATTGATGTGGATTGGAATTGGTAAAATGTGCTTGGGAAAAAAATATGATCAGAAAATCAACTTGCCTAATAATTCTGCACTCCCTGTAGAAAAGTATCCAGTTTGGAAATTAATGTTTGTGTTTTGTTTTTGTTTTCTTTTTGTTGAGCCTTGTCTGAAGACAATTTTCTACCCCTGTGGGGCTAGACAATAAAGCTTTTGAATTTGAATTATGGAATGTGGATCAAGAACTTTCCTTCTGAGTGGTGAAACATGTAGCAAAGAGGTGTAGGAATAGCTTTGGTTGTTGGGAATGTCTTTACTATGCTGTTCAGTAGACGGTTGCGGGGGCTTGGTGCGCTGGGGTCAGAGTCAGCAACAGGGATGAAACTGTGAATTGAAGAAGCAGACATGTTACGTGTGCATGAGTCAAAAGGCACGAATGTGTCCGATTATACCGTGCATAAGTGCTTTAACAAGATGGACACATTGCAAGCTAAGAGATTGAAAAAAAAATCTCCCGGACCACCTGAGCAAATAGTATGAAGATTTAGCAACCTTTTATCATTGGAATATTGTATAGTCCCATTGAAAGTTTCTATCATTAGAACAGAGATAATGGAGCAATATCCTAACGTGCTTCGGCTGAACCAGTCCAAACACACTAGGTTGACTGAAATCAGCCTTGGAGTGTGTTGGAAGTTGAGCAAATAATAAGTTCGGTTGAAGGTGTATATGCGAGAAGTCCATTACTCTGAAAATCCTCATGTACTATGTTTAGTCGCTATATATTATGTAAAGCTTGCTGCTGCTATAGATTTGAATGTGTAGCTGCTGATAAATGCTTGTATTTACCCCTACGTCAATGCAGGCTGTAACACCCTCTTAAAACAAAAGGCATGGTTTAATGTTTTGTAGAAGGTGTTGCGAAATCGTACAGGTTTAATCAATTTATGGGTGAAATATATGAATATAATAAATCATAAACCCTTATGATTAATTATGATGCATATATCGACCCAAAGGGGGAATTAAACATATATTGTGAATTAATTACAACAAATTATAATCAATTACATATATGATTGGTTCTGGTTTACTAATTGTTTAGAGAAGGTATATTAGTTTGTCCAGCAAACCGTTATAGCTCCTCACAGACTATTATAAAGAGAAAGGTTCTTTTCTGGCCATGAGAAGGAACTTTCTATTCTAGCATCAAAGCATAAAGCAATTGGTGCTGGATCGAAACGTTAAAGTGACCTGGTTTTTGTTGAATGAGCAACAGAAACAATCGAGCATGAATAATGTGTTTAATATATGAAAACTACTAATACAGAGGTTGCATCTAAATATATATACAGGATATACACATATATACATATTATATATGTATAGACAGGTAAAAGTAATATATAGTAAAGACAGGAAAAGAGAGAAGAGAGGTAGCAAACTTACTAACAGTCCTTGAGAGCCAGCACAGAAATCAGTTTAATTTTCTAATAGAGAAACGGTAGTACTTGCATCAGTTTTGCGCGTTGAGTTTCGGTTCAGTGCTTCTGCGGTTCATTGGCTTCTTCCGTTTCCGCGGGAGAATTTGAATTGAGGACGTGAAAGTTAGTTTCGCCAGAGATGGTGGTCCCGAAAGATGAGCGCGATGGAAGTGCGTCGCCGTGACGTCTGGGAGAGACGTGCGTGAGTGGGCGAGGAATGATTCAGGGCAATCGGGAGAACACAGGAGAAAATGTTTGTGCCTGTCTTTTATGGACAAGCAAGTCAACACGCCTCCTTGGTTGAGATTAGCCAATGACATAGGTGGAAAGTTGGCGGGCAAACATTTCCTTTGTCTTGTCTTGTGGCTTGATTTGCATAATTTATGGAGGCATCAGATAGTAGTGTATTTTCTTCACAGTACCATTAAACATAGAACAGTGCATTTTGTAGTTATGTGACATTCATAGGTGAATGAGACTTTGAAAGAGCTTTAGAAAGAGTCCAAACTCGACAGATCAGAAAAGCATATAAAAGAAGTTATGGTTTACAAACAATAGTATCATTAGAAATGACACTAGCACAACTACAATCCTAGCTAAGCTTATACAGTGGGAATAACTATATGCAATTTGACATACAACAGCGGTTACATTTAGGCATAATTATATTTTACACATACAGTCTTCAATGCATGTTTGTGTGTCTGTGTGTGTCCGTGTGGGTGGTGTGTGTTGGAATTTGGCTAGTCTGGCCTTTAATCTGCATGAGGGCCCCTTTGATGTCCCAAGAGCTAGGAAATGGGGTTCTCTCTTTAACCTCAGAGGGTCCATGAAAGTGCCAAAGTGCTTGTCTTTCTCAGACCGGCCGGAGCCGATGTGAGATTTACAAACACAGTTCAGCAGGCTAAAAGCATTCTGAAAATTCCAAAGTTGGTTGGCTAAGACTGATTCTTGTACAGACGCTACAAAGGCTAAGCAGTATATGTGATTGCCCAGCCCCGAATCCAGAATTTCCCAGAATTTAGTGAGGATAAGCAGAAACTACTGTGTAGCAAGCACTCCACCAATAGATACCAATACTGTGGAACTATACATTTGATTTAGTCAGTTTAATCGTATTTAGTATGGAACTCAGTATTTTAAATATATTTCTATTATATCTATTAGTCTGAGTTTGCATGCTGGTGAGTTGCATACCATATTGCTATCCCGTGCAGTAGTAAATAAATACAATTTGAGAGTCAGAGGTGAAAAGCAACAGACCAAAATATGGCAGACTCAATGATGCGTCAACATCTACTCCCTCAACATGACAGTCCCCCTTAAATATGATGTTTGCGTGGTTCGTCCAAGATGCATACATGACTGATAGTTTATTCAACTGTTACCCTATTATTCATTATCATAATTTATGATTTAATGTCATAAGCAACAATAGCTATTCATAGCAGCATTTATTTCTCATACAGTCATTTAATTACCCAGAATTCTTCCAGAGAGACTAAACTGTCCATTAAGATATTTGAATAAAAATGCTGTCTGATGCCATTTGATGGACTTAACGCAGTCTATGCCACCCGCTGTCTGGGAGAGTGCATAACATCATGCTAAGATCATCGCTCCCAGCACATCACCTGTTCCAACTGCTGCCCTCGGGGAGATGATACCGGGCCATATAAACCAGAACCACCAGACTGTCCTGCAGCTTTTAACTCACTGTAATGAACTGTAGAATGAATATCTTCAAATTTACATCCGGCCCATCACATTCACCACACTCCTACGTAAACGCAGTAGCTGAGACAGAGTACATGAATAACTTGGATTAAAATGACATAAAATAGGCTAAATATGTTTTACACTTAATTTCTTTCACGAGTCACAACGGTTATCAAATCACTATTATATTTTCTCACTTTAGTACATGAGAATAGTAAAATACAGTAGTTCAAAATTGCGTATATCGACACAGTGTTTATCACACACACACACAGTATATCAAACACAAAAGCTTGGCGCTCGTTACAGAAGCATGAACTGAACATATGGCCGCGAAATCGTGCCGCTACATCGGGTGGAATGTCTGCACTGCAATGAATCTGCTAGGCCTATACTCTGTTAGCAAATGATATGATTGAGCAGTTATTGATTCTGACTGATAATAAACACCTCTGAAGACATTCAGATAAACAAACATGTCCGTGATCATCACGCAGCTCAGCAACACGCCGCAACGGAACACGCTCTCCACGCGACCCATAAGCTTGCCAGGTAAAAGGCCTAATTACGGCGTCAACCGGTAACATTACTTGCTTCGTTGAAAGTACTGAAGCTACCTTGCACACTTTAGGTAGTTGAATGAAAACCTTTCTGAAGGACAGCAGTGAAATCTGATAATTAAATTTGTATCCGACTTGAATGTAACTCACCATTCGTCCCTGTAGCATATGCACACTTATCAGGACAGTCAATAAAATTTGGGATCTTCAGGATGCCTCTTGCATGCTGGACTGTGTTGTAATCTGACCTCGGCTCCGGCCGGTCCAGAGAAAAACAGACACTTTGGCACATTTGTTACCCTCCGAGGTAAAACAGAAGGCCCAATTTCCTAGCTCTTGGGACATCAAAGGGGCCCCTCATGTAAACTGAGTGCCAGATCACATTCCAACACACACCACACGCACACAGACACCCACAAACAAAAACACACAAACATGCATTGAAGACTGTATATGTAAAATATAACTATGCCAAAACGTACCCGTCATGTATGTAAGGACTTAGCCTATTTATTAGCTCAATTTAATTGTTACAGGGAATAAGAATTGAATCAACTGTAAATGATTCACTGTAAATGATTCAGAATTAATATTTAACACTTCATCAATTATTCGTCCAGCGAAAATTGAGGTTAGAGTATTTTACCAATTCTGGATAAAATATTATTCTGCGGCCAACAGTAACAATATTTTATTATGATTATTGTTATTATTGTAATTATTATATTATAAGCAAGAGGTAACTTGATCTTTTACGTTTAAGGCAGTAATTTGACACACAGCACAAGAAACTCGTATATGTGAAAATCAAAACAAGGTTTATTGACTACTTCTAATGATTACAAGAAACTAAGGCTATAACACACACACACACACACACACACACACACACATACATACATACATGCACACACATTCGCGGAGTTGATATGAGTCATGAAAAGTCCCAAGTTCAGTGCTAACTTAACTCATAACCTGAGGAAAATCACAAAAGCAGAGCTTTGGCTTGATTCTTTAGGTTTAAAGGAGTTTCACCAGTTTCCAGCAAGAGAGAGAGAAGTTTGCTTGTACCTGCGTTTGCTCTGACAGCTGAGGTAATCGGGTTGTTCCGTGACTCGTGTACAGCGGAATCCCGTTCTGGATTGGCTGTCTTTCAGGTGACGTCTTCTCGGGAAAGCCCTGTGGGTTGCGCGGAAGCTTTGAAGGATGTTGCTGGCTGGTGCAACTGTTCTGAGCGTCTGGCTTGAGCGGCTCTCTTCTTGGGAGACTTTGGTCAGATATTTCATGAAGTGTTTTGGAGTCTGGATGTGAAGGCTGTTGAATGATCAGCGGCGCGGCTCGTGGTTGAAGTCGGCGACTGTTTGATGGAAAATCAGCCCCGGTCAATCAGTTCTCAATGACCCATGCGACTTTCCCGCCGTGGTCAAAGTAGCGGTGCTTCGGCTACTGGGCTTCAACGACTGTGCTTCAATCCGACTTCTGACCGACCTTTGACCAATTTCTGACTTATTTCTGACTTCCAGCCCTAGCTTGTTTGGACAGCATAGTTTTAAAGGAGCGATCCTCCAATGAGACGTTGCTACGGAGATTAGACACGCCTCGTCTATTGTCTATTGATCACATTGCGTGATATCTGTGGAACATTCTCCTGTTTTATTAACAACTTTATAACGTTTCTTAATATCTTCCTGATACTGAATTTCAATGTTTCCTTCACACAGAATTACAGAGAATTATAAATTCTGCATTTTGAACTCAAACATGACACACTTCTTACACACATATTACTAGACTGACCCAATTAAAATAATGATTACAAGAGAAAGAAAATGCATACAGGAATACAAACATATACTGCATTGACTCCAACATGTTAGTAATCACATCATAGCAAGTGTTATTCTGGATATAGTTAATACTTTAAATGATTGTCCCTTTTGAGATTCAAGATTGAGTCCTTAAGCATAGAGTTTAAACTTTGACCGGAGTCACGAGTGACCGGGTCAAAAAGGGATTCCTAATCAGGGTAGGTCTGTGAGGATCCTGGTGCATTTAGGTCTGTTAATTAATGTTTCCTGTTCCATCCGATAATACAAGAGGGTTTTGTGAGAGAATCAATAGATTTAATGTGATCAGATCCACGTGATGGGTTCTGATTAGTTTATTGCTGATGAGCTAAGAAGTCCTTTAGACAGAGTCCTTTGTTAAAAGAAGTCACATCATCACTTCTGTTAAGGCTAGGTGTTTCCTGTCAGGAAATGGATCTTTTGGACCAAATGAAGCTTTGTTCAATCATGTTGTTCATTGATAAAGTCATTGGTAAGTTCTGTCGAGCGAGGCCCTACAGTCCCCCTTTTGCTTGGCGAGGTTCCTGGTGCGAACGTCGGCAGGCACTGGAACAAGAGGCAGAGAGAAAACAGACACACACAAGACACAAACAACATCTCCATCACTGACTGAATTCTGGTGAAGGGCTTGGGTAACTTGGAATAAAAGGGTTAGGAACACTTCAACTAACATAGGGGTGTGTTGTTTAAGACCAGTTGTAATTGGGTGGTTTCGATTGATCTAATTGTCAGTGGTTCGACGAGGAGGTAGAGGCATGATCTCAATCAGGTTGGTTGAGTTCTCGAATTCAGGTTCAGGTTCTTGGTCGGTTGTATCAAGTCGGGAGATGCGAGGGACGCCCGACGTGCATCTATCAAAAGACTCTTGCATGGCGTTCACTCGCTTGTGCAGGAGGAAGGCCAGTGTCAAGGTCACAATATATCCTACAATAGTAGAGATGCAAAGCGCTGTGTCAGCAGCAGACCAAGACCGAATGAATGGCACGCCAGCGGGCGGAAGGCGAGCTATAGCTTCTAAGGCTGTGTCGACAGGAGTCAGATCAATAAGTTGCGTTCCTTCCTCCCTGATCCTTTCTTCCAATTCTGGATCGAGGACGAAGGAATGCTGTTTGAAGTACGGTGAGATTTCGAGTTCAGCCTGGTGCTCGTCGTCGCCAAGGTGATACAATGCAAGATCGTCGATGTGGAGGATCGAGCCCTTAGGGACATTGATCCAGAGAGTTTGGTTAGGCAGGATAATGCGTGTGGCAGCTAGTGTTGATCATAGGTAAGGGTAGCGGTATGTGCAGGGGTGTTGACTAACCATCGGTTTCCTATGATTTCGGCTTGCGTTGCCTCGACTTGAGACCGTGGTGTAGCTTCAGCGGGGCAGCTAGTGTCGGGTCTAATTGATTCTAGGCCGCAGATGCCCTCGGTATTGTCACGGACGAATGGTTTACTCTGGCAAAGGTAATGAATGTCTTTAGTGAGCGTACACATTTTTAGGTTTGGGGCTAGGTACAACTGTTCATTGTTATCGTGGTACGCCACAACCTCAGGAGTGTGTATTTTGACATAGGTGTTCCCTTGCCAAAATCAAACATTCACAACGTCTTTGAGCTGGTAAGTATTATTCAAATTGATAATGGGCAAGCTGAGGAGGAAGACTAATGATAGTGAAAGAGGTAAAAGGGGAAAGCATAAGGAGAGAGAGAAAATAAAACACTAAGAGACACAAGGACACTGAGTTTACTAGAGCAAAGTGAGTGTCACGTGTGAAGCGACTCCTTTCTACTAGAGGTTGTTCCTAGCAGTGCTGTGGAGGAGCATGTGTAAGTGTTGTGTAAAACAAAACCAGACAAATAAAAAAAAAAAACTTTCCCTAGAATGACAAAGTCATTAGTGTGGTGTAGAGTAGGGGATTGTCGGTCTGTGTCAGTGGGTTTGAACCTCCCCCTTTTCTTTCGATGGACCCATCGAAAGACAGGCTCGTTGCGGCCTTGTCTGATTTTGATTCGGTAGGCGACAGGTGAGAGCTTGTCCACAATCTCATGTGGTCCTGTCCAGTGAGGTAGGAATTTCTTTGACAGGTGATGGGGAGCTTTCTGCCTTGGCTGGGCAAAGCTGTAGTACCACACTTTGTCTCCGACATCGAGTTCTTGGTAAGAGGCCTTTTTGTCGTAGTAGGCTTTACGACCTTCTGCGCTTCTCTGGAGGTTTTGTTGTGCGAAGGCGAAAGTCACACTCTACCCACTTTGTGAATTCGCAAACCACGGTGAGGAAGTATTTGTTACCCCGTGTTGACCGTGGCAGGGGTCCTACCCAATCTATTTGGAGGTCTGACCATGGGAAGGTCATTCCTTTCCGTTGTAGTGGTGCTCTGTGGTTTGGGTTTGCCGGTTGGAACTGGCAACACACCAGGCATCCTTTTACGTATTCCGTCACATCTTGCTGCATGCCAGGCCAATATGCTACTTGTTTGAGCGTTTCATAGGTGGCCTTGGCGCCATGGTGTCCAGCACATGGTGCATCGTGGGCGTGTGTCAGCATCATCCCCCTTTGGCTCTGAGGAACTACAAGCTTTGGCGCAGTTAGGGGCTCAGGGACATATGTGAGAACGCCGTCCTTGAGATGCAGCATGTGCTTGATTGAGTGAAGGTGGCGGAGATCAGAGGACTTGGATAGGTCGGAGGTGGCAATGGGATGAGTTATCGGGTCGGAAATGTGAGCGGCAATGGTTTGCAGCATGGGATCCGATGCTTGGAGGGTGAGGAGATCATCAGCAGTGAACTGAGGTGAGAGGTCAACATGGGAGGAGGCGGGGGTTTGCGCGCCAATGGCGTGCTGGCGGCGGGTTATGGCTGCAACTGAAGGGTTGGGTGGGAGGGATGGGAATTTCCAGGGCTCTCCATGTGATGCACCTGCTTTGGCAAGGGCATCGGTTTGGTCATTGAGATCTTTGTCTTGCCCTGGTTGGCGTGAATGACCGCGGACCTTTTTCCAGTAGATGATCATGTCATGTGTGGTGACAGTGGCATCGCATGCTTGGAAAAGTTCCTGATGTTTGACAGGCTTGTTGTTAGCTGTCTTGAATCCATTCTGTTTCCATCCAGCTAGATGGCATGTGAAACTTAGACGGGCATAGTTCGAGTCAGTACATATCAGGAGTTCTTTGATGTTGTGGGAGGCGGCCAGTTGTAGGGTGATGAGGATGGCTGCTATCTCTGCATATTGCGATGAGTGAGGGCCTAACTTGAACTGTTGTGGTGGGCAAGGGTCATTGTTGAGCCAGACCACGCCTGCTCCCGCTTTCAAGTTGCCTTGTTGATTGTAGGAGCAACCATCGACATATGCTGTTAGCATGCCTTCACACACATTCTCCTCGAAGTACCTATAGTTTGTCAGTTGCGGTGGTGCCGGTTCTTTGGCTTCTGCTGAGGTATTCAGCGTGTCTGTTGAACAGCTCTGACAGGCTGCTAGCCCGTTTCCCAGTGAGGATTTGTGGTTTTGGGCATATCTTGCCTCGACGTCTCGTCCTTGCAGCGTCATTAACCATGTAGCTATGCGGGCGTTGGTTACCACGCCATCCCTGATTCGTTGGCTGTTGAGGAAGGTCACTGGTTGGTGACACGTTTCAATGATAACCTTCTGAGCTCCAATGTAGTTGGAGAAACGCTGAATGGCCCATACGGTGCAAAGCAAGGCTTTTTCGCAGTCTGAGTATTTGCGTTCTGGGGGAAGCAAGGTTTTGCTGGCATAAGCGACCACCCGTTTGTCTTTGTCATGGAGCTGGTACAGACCTGCACTGAGGCAATGATTGGAGAATCCAGCTTCCAGATAGAATTCTTTTCCTGGGTCGGGGTAGGCCAGGCATGGGGTGGAGCACAGGCGTTGTTTGAGCTCGCTCATGGCTGTGTCCTGGGCTTCCGACCAAACAAAGGGTTAGTCCTTCTTCAGGAGGGAAGTCAGTGGTCGTGCGATGTCAGCATAGTTCTCGATGAACTGTCGTGAGTAGTTGCACACTCCCAGAAAACTTCGTAGCTCAGAGATGTTAGTGGGTGTCTTTATGTTTTGTATTGCTTGTGTACGGCTGGACTGCGGCTCAATGCCGCCTATTCTGACGAGCAAGCCAACATAATTTACCTTGGTTTTACACCATTGTCCTTTGTGGAGGGCAATTTTCGCTCCTGCTGTTGTCAGCTGGTTCAGGACATGGTCGATTTCTTTGAGGTGGTCTGCCACATTGTTGCTTTTCATCAGGATATCATCAACATAAACGAGGTTGCCTCGGGCTCTGGCATCAGGGCACGCCTTGTTTAGAAAGATGTTGAATTCAGCCGGAGAGTTGGAATAGCCGAATGGGCACCTTGTGAAGGTGAATTGTCGATTGCCAAAGGTGAACGCCAACTTGTGTTGGTCATCAGGGTGGACAGGGATTGTCCAAAATCCTGAGGCGACGTCCAGTGTGGATAGGATCGTTGAGCCTTTGATCTTGAGAATCTCTTGGTCCAACTGAGTCATAGGCCATCGCGACAAGGGAACTTGCTGGTTCAATTTGCGATAGTCAATGGTGGGCCGCCATTTGCCGTTTGGCTTTAGGACTGGCCATATCGGGGCGGAGTAAGTGCTGTTGCAGGGTCGGATGACCCCCTTTTGTAGCATGGAGTCAATGATATCTTGCACTGATTCGTATGATGCTATCGGAATCTTGTACTGCCGCACAAATGTCGGTGGCGCATTTGGGTGATTTGGGATGCGCACCATGTGGATATCAGTCAGGCCACAGTCCAGGGAATCCTTTGCGAAGGAGTCCTTATATTTGCACAGAACTTCTTTGAGTCCTTGGCGATCCATTTCACTGTGGAGGGCATCCGCCTCGCTTAGGATTTGTTGGACTTGTGCATTGAACCCAGCATAGGGTTCCTCTGAGTCATTCGAGGGACTGTGGGTCTTGATGGTCAGTTCTACAGGTAACTCTGTTGCAGTCTGTGTTGACACAGCGTAGACAGCGAGGTGAGTGTCATCTGTAAGTTCTGATCGGCAGACACTTTCTTTAGGCACCGGCAGAATAGAAGTGATGGTGATGATCTCATGGGGCTTTGTAAATGTTACGGTGTTGTGGCATTCATCTGACATTAGTTCAACTGGTATGTGGCCGATGACAGGAACGGTCAGTTCAAAGTCATGGAACGCCTGGTTGATGAGCCATCCCAGGTGACTGGCTTTTGGCACATTGATGTGTTTGGCCGTACAGTTGTTGAACAACACATACACAGCACGAGATGACACTTCTATGAGAGGTGTGGCTTCCAAGGTCAGTCCTAGTTTTAGGCAGGTCCTGGAAGGTTGGAAGAAGCCTAGCTTACTGTTAAGGGTCTGGCCAGGTCGCATGTTGAGGCGGACACTGACACTCTTGCTGTAAGCGGGGATTGTGGCTTCTTGCTCGTTGATCATGGCGCATGCGTCTGGTATTGTTTGACCAGATCGAAGATTCTTGAGGTTGACTGAAGATGTCAATTGATGTGACAAGGGAGCCCATATGACGTCATTCACGGTGTCAACGCAGGCATTGAGACGGACCATGATGTCTGCTCCTATGTAGATGCCATGAGGCAGGTTGGGGACAACCAGGAAGTAGTGACTCAAGAGTCTGTCATTCCATCGCATGTCTGCAGCACAGACGATCTTGGAGGTAGCCATGGTTGTTGACCATGGATTGAGAGGGAAGCGGCTATGCTTCGAGACATGTGGTATGCTCTGATTTGTCTGCTTCAATGTTCTGAAGAGCTTCAGGCTGATAGCTGAGTTTTCAGCCCACAAGGCTAATGCTGCATCAGGCACTGATGTGTCTTGGACATTTATGGCAGTCATGATTCGGAGGGAACTTGAGTCTGACACTTGCAGTGAGCAGAGGAATGGGTCTTGGTTCCTGTTGCTTGGAGTGGAACTTGCTCTTGACTTTGAACTTGCATCGTCAGTCAGTGGATGGGGGGCGGTGTCTGTGACTTGACACTGCAATTCGTTGGAGTTTACTGACTGGAGGGGCAGAGGCTCACGGACTTGTGTCCATATCTTCAGGTGTTTGAAGTCTATTAAGGGTTCAAAGCGGTTAAGCAGGTCTTTCCCAATGAGGAGAGGATATGTGTTGAGGGGTGAGACGTATACTGGGTGAACAAGGTTCATTGGTCCCACTGTTAGGTGAATTGGGGCCACATGTTTTAGTTGTAGGCCTGTGTGGGAATATGCTTGGAGGTTCAGCTCACACCTTTGAAGTTTGAAGGTTCCGTTAGACCTCTTTGTTCCTGTTTTGGACTTCTTCAAGGAGTTCTGTTGACATTAGGGTGATGTCAGCTCCAGTGTCGAGGAGGGCTTCGACCTTGATGTGTTGTTCGATGATAACGGAGAGGTAAAACTTTCTTGCTATACCTTTCTCAATGAGATCACCTAGGAGTTGGGGGACTGGAGTTTGGGATGAGAGAGGTAGGATGTCAGCATTTATTTCATTTTCTTCGGAAGAGTGGCAGACGACCAAGACAGCACTTTCAGGAACTGGAGTGGTTTCCACAGCAGGTGTTTGTTGGATGCTGCTGTGATCTGACCCATCAGGTGTTGGATCAGTTTCTGACTGTTTTGCAGGATGTTCAGGTGGGACTTCTTGCCCGTTTGAAGTTATGGTGCTTATGGTTCTCTGGGAGAGAGATGAGGTGCTGTTCTCTGGGGTATGTTGAGTCAGGTGGTCGCTGCCATCTCGTCCGACCGCTAGTCAGGATGAATCTGGTTTCCTTTTCTCTTCCCACTTCCGGTCGTCCTCCTTCCGTTGGAAGAACTCTTTCATCATCATTTTCATCAGCTCTTGAGAGTCGAAACAAGGTGAAGTCTTTTGTTCTGGTATAGATTCATTTTGAGCTCTGTCAGCTTGGAATCTTTGTGAGTTTTTTCGTCGATTCCTTGGGCTGGTTGCTCCAGGGTGTGTTTGTCGTTTTCCCTTGGATTCCCATGAGCTTTTTCCTCTGGGGTTTCCAAATGAGCTTGGCTGATTCCAGGTTTTCTCCCAATGACTCTCCTGAGGTCTTGATTGGTTCCATGAATTTTCCCAGTGACGTCCAGGTGAGCGTTGTTGTCCACGTGGTCCATCCCAGCGGTTGTCTCTCTATTTAGGTCGAGTACCAGTGTGGGAGTCCCACTCTCTGTTGGACGAGGATGTATTCCACTCTTTGGGTGTCGGCTTGGCAAGGTCTTGACGCTGGGTGCCCTCTAGGGCCAGCCCTTGACTCTGGGTGTTGAAGTCAAGAACTGTGGTGGTTTTGGTGCCCTTTTCTAAGGCCATCTTCTGTTTACAGTAGGCTTTGTGCGCCAAGTCTCTTAACTGTTGAGCACTCATTGTGCGTGGACAGGCAAGGACGCCGAGATGGTGGCTCATCCCAGGATGGAGGTTTCTCAGGAAGAGACTTTTGAAGTTCAATTCCTCCTCCATGTTCTGTTCGTTGCGAGACCCGAAGTATGCTAGCCTTAGCCGGCTATAGAAGACTTGAGGAGTTTTGTGACGACCTTGTTTTGTTTCCAGGGCAGCCACTAGTCCTCGTTCTGACTCAGGGTCCGCAAACTCTCTGATGAGAGCTTCTCGGAGCAGGTGGTAATCAGTCTTTGTGTGGGCAGGCTGCCGGTCCAGGAAGCTGCGCACTTCAGAGCTGGATGTGGCTCTGAGCAAATAAAGTCTATCTTTGTCAGTGACATTGGGTCTCATTTCCAGATGGAAGTCAATATCTTGCAGATAACTCTGAACATTTGGACTACCTGGCACATTTGGAGTGAATTTGCCAATGTTTCTAGCGAGCTTGTCAAGGTCTCTGAGGTCCAAGCCATGAGATGATCTGTGGCTGGCTGGAGCACGTTCTTTTAGCTTAGCAGGGAGGTAGGATTCTTCGGAGGGAACAGGTGACTGTTTTGGCACTGCCCCCTTTTGATCATGTGCCAGTCCAGGAACAGGGGAGCCGGTCCTGCTTGGCAAAGGTGAAGTCGGTGTCCGACGTGTTCTTGACGGCTCACAGCGCAATTCATATGCATGCTTGAGTTCCTCTTTAATACTGTCAGACTCTTCTTTGATGTAGTCAAGCTGTTGTTTTAGGCGGCTGACCTCATTTCTTGACTCATTCAGGTGAGTTTCGAGAGCTTTAATTCGGCTGTTCTTGTCTCTGAAGTCAGCCTTTGCTTTTTCCAGTAGCTGTTCTGCGTACTGTAGCTTGTCGGAGAGATCAGCGTAGTCTGCTCTGCCTCGTTCCATTTCTTGCGTAGTAGCTGCTAGGGTCTCTTTTAGCCTGTTGATCTCCTCTTCGGCGCCTTGTTCCACTTCATCAGGCCCTTCTCGTCGTTCCTGAGCCTCCAGCTCCAGCTGTTCGATGCGTCGTTGTGCATGTGTCAGCTCCTGCTGGCGATGGGCGGCTTGCCTGTCGCTCAGTTTGAGGGTGGCGATGAGTGTGTGGCTTAAGGAGCCGGTGATCTTGGCTAGTTCTTTGTGACTGTAGCTCTGGCTTGGGTCCTGTTTCATGAGGCTTGCTATGTTGTCATCCAGCTGGTCCTGCGTCTGATGCTTTAGTGTTTCAGCGGCCTTAGGTAGGAGGCTGTCTGTTACAACACTTAGCCAGGTCTCCAGATCCTTCCAGTGTCCAGCAGGGTCTGTTGTGCGAGACATGTTTGGCACCGCGAGGGAGATCTAAACCCGAAACTGACACAGACCTTGAAGAAAAGAACAAAACAAAACACAACAAAACAAAACAAAGCAGGGCAAATCAAAGGTGTAAGTGTGCAATGTCAACTGTGAGTTAATGGGAATGAGTAATGAGTGTGTAAATGTGCAGGTAAGACTGGTTCTCGACTGTGGTCCTCTCGTGGATGTGCTTCTAACTCGGAGTCTCTGTGAAAAGAATCAGTAAGCACACACAGATAGCACAGCTAGAGAACAGCAGAAGAAAAGAAGAGCACGAAACAAACAGAATAGCATTTAGAAAAGAGCAGAATAATAATGGGGTGCTTCCAGTTTACCTATAAAATGAAGTTTTGTCTTTAACACTGTTTGCAGAATGAGTTTTGTAAATTTTAGATTTATGAAGAAGAATTTAATTTTAGAAGGATGGTTCTAGACAGGGGTTTTGAAAAGGATTTCAAAGTACCAGGACTGTGATTGTTATTAAAATTCCCTTCGGGGCGAAAGAAAAACAATAACAATGACAGTATTGGTTTCTCAGCTTAGTAGGATTGACAACCATGCACCACTTAAAGCGTTTCTCGACGCGTGCTCAGGGTTTATGGACGCCTACCAGTCTCCTTGTCGACCTGCTCGAGCCTAGGCTGGGTAGGATAACAGAATGAGGAGGGAAGGTAAAGTGAGTGTCATACTATTTTAAAAGAAGTGTTCCGTTTCCCAAATATTTGTTAAATATTTCTAAAACACTCTGCTTTTATGACTTTCACAGGTACAAATCCAAAAACCAGCAGCAGTAGTCAAACCAGAAGAGGACAGCTGAGAGAGAGAGAGAGAGAGAGAGAGAGAAGAAGAAAGAGAGTGAAGAAGAAAGAGAGTGAAGTTTTGCTCCCAAAATTTGGAAAAATTACAGGGTTGCCAGCGTGGGAGTCGCTACACCTAGGGGGTTGGCTTACTGCGCTAGCAGGAGAAGTCAACTGACCCAAGTATTGAGGGAGACCCCAAAATTTTCCTTTAAATAAATGAATTAAATCAAAGAGTGAGGGAGTGAAAGTCTGAGACTAAACTTTATTTTAAATGAAATTTTGAATTCAAATTTGGAAGTTGTGAATTAAAATTGTAATGGGTTCAGCATTAAACATTGAGAGCAATTATAATCAAATTAATTAATCAAGTATCATCTGAATTAGGGAAGCCCAAATCCTAATTAATGACTAATGAAATTAAAATTTCAAAGCCATAATTATTAGTTAATGATTACAATTGACAGATGTTGGTAAGGAACTACCATTAAATTAATCCACAAATATCCCTACTATATGAAATTGATTTACAATTAAAATTGAAATCGAATTAAAATTCCCAATCAAAAATTCATATTCCCAGATGTCATTAAAATCTACAAGAGCAATTATAAATAACAGGAAATGTCCTCAAAAGTAATCAGGATGATTGCTAATTACTAAAACAAAACAGTGTTTAACTGACAAGAGTAAATTTAGGAGAGAGAACTCTCAAACAAATGATATTAAAAACCAGGTTTATTAATTTAACATTTGTTAAGTTCTTTCAAATGGGAGGAGATGAGAAAAGATAAGATGTGTAAGTTAGACAGAGAGGGAGGTGAAAGCACTAGAGTGAATTAAAGTTCAGTAAGAAAGAAGTCATTCCAACATTGCAACATTGCATTCAGACCACAAAATGCTATGCTAGCCACTAGCCCTTTAGCAATGCTACTAGCTTTACATAGACTGTAATGCAACCGTGCTAGATTTAGCTAGCTCAGCTTGTGCTAAGCTTTGTTTACACACAGTTGAATATGGCGCTGGCAGACTGCGCATGCGCACTTAAAGGTTACCCCGGGAAAGGTTTCTTAGGGCTTCCGGGTTACAGCTGTCACTGTCGTGGTGACCGTGACGCACAACAAAAGAGTACGCTTGTTCTATACTCTTTGCACACAGATAACGAACATACAAAATCACATTAATCATTGAACTGACGGCGCAGTTCTCAATGACAATGAACCATTCAGCTTCTCATGTTTCAGAGCTGAACAACACCCACAAGTTAGAGTGAGGCACATTAATCCACAGATTTTTCTGCAATTAATAATAGTAACATTACTGAGATCTCGGCGATCTGAATTATTCGTGTCAGTTTCTGGACACGCAACAACATGCAGGATTTACTGCAACAAATACTTGATCAAGAATTTTTAAAATAATCCCATTCAAATCAGACTCATACACGTAGTGTTTAGAGTATTAATATCTCATCTCACGAATGAGCGGATATAGGCGGCACATTAGGTAGCTACTCTCTAATGTAACCATGCAGGGATTTTAGCTTAGTTGAAATAACATTGGAACACGCAATATTATCCACTATAGCTACAAGGCCTTAAAGGAACCAAAAGCAAGGAACACGCTTACTCTGTCCTGGTGCGCCTTCAGGCGACTTTCCTTTTGTCTTGGCAGACAATCTTAAATTAATTTACTGCAGTTTTAACAACAACAACAAAACGTACAGACAAACAACTCGAGTTCAGATTTCATTCATCCACCGCGCCTTATGTGCAATCATTGTTATGACAATCAAAAGCCTCGTTTCTGTTTCTAATCTATCTTCCGGATCAATAGAAAAGATACAATCACAAAAGTTACTTGTTTTGTGTACAAATTAGATTAAACTGCCCGCATCCTCCACCAAAATGTAAGGACTTAGCCTATTTATTAGCTTAATTTAATTGTTACAGGGAATAAGAACACATTCGCGGAGTTGATATGAGTCATGAAAAGTCCCAAGTTCAGTGCTAACTTAACTCATAACCTGAGGAAAATCACAAAAGCAGAGCTTTGGCTTGATTCTTTAGGTTTAAAGGAGTTTCACCAGTTTCCAGCAAGAGAGAGAGAAGTTTGCTTGTACCTGCGTTTGCTCTGACAGCTGAGGTAATCGGGTTGTTCCGTGACTCGTGTACAGCGGAATCCCGTTCTGGATTGGCTGTCTTTCAGGTGACGTCTTCTCGGGAAAGCCCTGTGGGTTGCGCGGAAGCTTTGAAGGATGTTGCTGGCTGGTGCAACTGTTCTGAGCGTCTGGCTTGAGCGGCTCTCTTCTTGGGTGACTTTGGTCAGATATTTCACGAAGTGTTTTGGAGTCTGGATGTGACGGCTGTTGAATGATCAGCGGCGCGGCTCGTGGTTGAAGTCGGCGACTGTTTGATGGAAAATCAGCCCCGGTCAATCAGTTCTCAATGACCCATGCGACTTTCCCGCCGTGGTCAAAGTAGCGGTGCTTCGGCTACTGGGCTTCAACGACTGTGCTTCAGTCCGACTTCTGACCGACCTTTGACCGATTTCTGACTTATTTCTGACTTCCAGCCCTAGCTTGTTTGGACAGCATAGTTTTAAAGGAGCGATCCTCCAATGAGACGTTGCTACGGAGATTAGACACGCCTCGTCTATTGTCTATTGATCACATTGCGTGATATCTGTGGAACATTCTCCTGTTTTATTAACAACTTTATAACGTTTCTTAATATCTTCCTGATACTGAATTTCAATGTTTCCTTCACACAGAATTACAGAGAATTATAAATTCTGCATTTTGAACTCAAACATGACACACTTCTTACACACATATTACTAGACTGACCCAATTAAAATAATGATTACAAGAGAAAGAAAATGCATACAGGAATACAAACATATACTGCATTGACTCCAACATGTTAGTAATCACATCATAGCAAGTGTTATTCTGGATATAGTTAATACTTTAAATGATTGTCCCTTTTGAGATTCAAGATTGAGTCCTTAAGCATAGAGTTTAAACTTTGACCGGAGTCACGAGTGACCGGGTCAAAAAGGGATTCCTAATCAGGGTAGGTCTGTGAGGATCCTGGTGCATTTAGGTCCGTTAATTAATGTTTCCTGTTCCATCCGATAATACAAGAGGGTTTTGTGAGAGAATCAATAGATTTAATGTGATCAGATCCACGTGATGGGTTCTGATTAGTTTATTGCTGATGAGCTAAGAAGTCCTTTAGACAGAGTCCTTTGTTAAAAGAAGTCACGTCATCACTTCTGTTAAGGCTAGGTGTTTCCTGTCAGGAAATGGATCTTTTGGACCAAATGAAGCTTTGTTCAATCATGTTGTTCATTGATAAAGTCATTGGTAAGTTCTGTCGAGCGAGGCCCTACATGTATTTCAAGCGTATGCATGTTTCCTAGTGTTTAGACTTAGTTTAAATTAGTGTATTTGTGCTAGTGTTTATTTTAATGATGGAATTTTGCCTGTAAACCATAACTCCTTCTACATGCTTTTCTTATATATCAAGTTTAGATTCATTTTAAAGCTATTTCCACGTCTCATTCATCTATGTATGTCACATAGCTGACAAATGCATTTTTCTATGTGTTTAATGATACTGTGAAGAAAGTACTCCATCTCGAAATCCGATCTGATAGTCATAAATTCAGCTAGGAGACAAGACAAAGAAAGAGCTTGCCTGCCAACTTTGCACCAATGTCACTGGCTATTCCACCTCAAGGAGGTGTGTCGGCTTATCTGTCATAAAAGAGGAACACCAGGATTCTCCGGTGTGTTCTCCCGACTGCCCTGAATCATCCATCGCCCACTCACGCACGTCTCTCCCGGACGTCACGGCGACGCGCTTCCATCGCGCTCATCTATCGGGACCACCATCTCTTCGGAGAAACTAACTTTCACGGCCTCAGTTCAAACCCTCCCGCGGAAACGGAAGAAGCCAATGAACTGCAGCAGCACTGAACTGAAACCAGCAAGCAAACTGACGCAAGTACCGTTTCTGAATCTTAGATCATGAAACTGATTTCTGTGCTGGCTTTCAAGGACTGTTAGGTTTTGCTACTTGCCTTCTCTCTTTTCTACTTTCACTCTTGTATATATGTGTATATCCTAATGTATAGCCGTATAACCTCTGTAGTCGTAGTTTGCATATATTAAACACATTATTCATGCTCGATTGTTCTTTTTGCTCATTTCAACCAAAACCAGATCACTTTAACGTTCTTCGACCGCTTTAGGCTTTGATGCTATAATAGGAATTGTTCTCGTGGCCAGAGAACAACCCCGCTTATAACATTCTAGGAGGATCTAGGTTTGCTGGACGAACGTAGTTTCTCTAAATAATTATTAAACAAGAACTAATCATATATGTGATTGATTATAATTTGTTGTAATTAATTCACAATATATATTTAATTCCCCCTTGGGTTGATATATGCGTCATAATTGATCATAAAGCTTTATGATTTATTATAATTCATTTAACCCTCTACTGCACACATGTTGATGGCACATGAAAAAAAAAATATTCCACATCATTTTTTGGTTCATTTGGGAACATTTTATCGATTAAAAAAAAAAATTCTCCCCACCCTCCCCCAACCCCAAAATATTTTTTCGTTGCCCTGTTGTGCGACAATGGTACAGAGTCATAGAGAAAATTATCATCAAAATCAATTAAAAAAAAAAAAAAATTAAAGAAATCATTAAGTAAAAAGGGAAAACACTTGAAAGACATTGATATAATGAATTTGATACATGCATAGGTCTGTATTGTGTAGTGTGCTATGCAATATAATGTACTTCATGTGATAAGATTTCACTCCGTACGAAACTTCAAAAAGCAGTTCTTCTCTGCTGTGACATAGTGGTGTATGTTACAATTTTTGCACATCACTTTGGGTATTCCTGCACACCCAGGAACCCTGCATCTTCCCTTCTTATAATACATTGGGGCCAATGAGAGGTACTGTCTAAAACCTCCTTGAAAAGTACCCCTTATCGCACAATGTTGCCCTGAGGCAACGAAAAGAAAAACTGAATTTCTGAACATGCAAAATAAAAAAAATTTCATAAAACCTGACAAAAGGCTTCTCTACACCTTCATACATGCACACATATTTTTTATGTACAGTTCATGTCGTTTTAAATAAGATTACTAAAGCAAATAATATTGCCTTCTTCTCACACCATGTGCTCCTGTGACCATGTGTTAGAACAGGACGTCCCACCTTTAAATGGTGCTTGATATTGACTCCAACACCTTACTGGACTGTTAAATGGGTACTTTCTCGACCTTTCTAATTGATTGTAATCATTTAAAGAAAAATGTAGTAAACATAGGGCTTAAGAAAACTTTCCGTTGCCTGAGGGCAATGCTGTGCTGTAGAGGGATATAATATAACCCATAAATTGATTAATAACTGTACAACCGCTACATATATATTTTTGGTGGAGTAATGCGGGCAACGTTTTAAACTTGGTTTTTGGTAAACGAGCAATGTAGAATAATTTGCGTGTGATTTTAATGTGTATGCGCGCTTTATTCAGTGAGACAAGACACATGCGTCCTCACTTTGAAGATACAAGCTGCTTTGTGTCTAAAAACACGGTAGTAAATTGTTGAACATGAAATAAAACTGCAGTCCATTAATATTCAGACTCGTATGCAAGAGGGCGACAATCTTTTGCAATACAGTGGTAATATTAATTTCCGCTTGAATAAATTAATTGAATCATATTCAGCGTGTTTAGAGAGTGTGTGGCGAGATTCCTGGCGAGGCCTTTTATTATTTGCCGCTATTAAATCTTAATTACTTGTGTCGTCCAATAATTCACAATAGCAGGCTCGCTCCCGGGTGACGTCATCGGCGTAGCTAACCAATCACATCCCCCCTTTACAAATCTAATTGGAGAGCAGTTCATCTGCTTTAACGATTGATGTGTAAAATTTTGGAGCCCTTCATGCCCTGATCCAGCGTGAACCATAACAGCGGCGAAGCTGTTATATATTTTATATAAGTTACATATTCGTGTTGTGTTTAAATTTTTAATTTAAATTAAGTTTCCCTTCCAACAAGAGAATTCACCTTCTGAGAGTGCTCCCCCTGGTGGACACTCCCAGATAAGTCAATTCCCTTTTCCTCTCCTTCTGTTTCCTGTTGTCACAGATTTACTCTATTCTATTCTATTCTATTTTTATTTTATTCTACTCTACTCTATTTGGTTTAACTTATTCCCTTTTTGTTCTTCTCCGTCTATTTCTCTTGAGTTTTTTTTTATTTACTTTGGAAATTCTTTCCTTTGTATTACTTAATGCTTTATTGTATTCACTCTTAGTCTTGTGTCCTGTTTGTTATTGACTGGCAATAACATTCATGCACACACCCAAGCCTCCCTTATTGCATACACTTATTTTAAAATTAATTGAACAACATTTAATTTATTAATCCGAGCCATCGCCCACAACCTCAAGCTCCAGGCGGAGGATGCCCGGAGGAATCAGGCCCAGACTCAACATCAGCGACTCGTCGAGATCCAGGACCAGCGTTGGACAGCGGATGAATCCAAACCCGAACTACAGGAGGAACTGCAAAGACTTCAAAAAGCCCTTGCAGAGCTCCACCTGGAGGTGGAGCGTAGAGAACTGTTGGAAAAGGTATCCAGAAAAGAACTGACTGGAAAACTCCAACACAGCGAAGCTCTCCTAGCCAAAGCAGAGACTGAGCTGAAAGACAGACACACCAAAGCCAGGGCCTGTGAAAATCATCTTAAACAGGCCCAGAAAGGAGTTATGGCTCCGAAACAACAAAGAGACTATGTAAATGAACTTGAAACTGGTTACAGAGAACTGAAAAGTGGCCTGGGAGGGGAAACACACATCACCGAGTTTCCCCTAACCAGTCAAGAAGCCCTAATTCCAAATGGGGTTAAAAGCCCACGGCCCGAAACGCCCAGCAGCCAACAACCTTTGCCAGCAGCTGTCAAATCCAACTGCCAGCAACCACGACAGGCTTTTACCCAAAAGCTTTCTGACCCTGCATCAGATCAAGGGCTCCCTGCTGCCGTGGACCTCAAACGGGGCAGACTGAAAAACTCATACACTTACTACAGCCGAATGCAAAGAGTGTACTACGGAGCACGCAACCAGCCAGCAATGGAGGAAGATTTCATCTTCAAAACTCTGTTTCTTCGAGAACTGCACCCTGCGGTGAGTGATCATCTGGCAGCCTTGGCCTGCTCACGCAGCCTGTCTACTCAGCAGCTATGAGACTTGGTCGACGAAGCTCATGCCAAGCAGAGGACTGCTCCTGAAAAGACTGTAGAAAATCCAACCAGTTACCCAGGCTCCGATCACAGCCCAGAAACCTGTCCTTTGAAAGACTGAGAAATAAAGCTGAAAGACAAAGTCGGACTCTCAAGTCACAAAGATGTGAGCTGAATGTGCAGTCGCACAGTCAAACTGAAGTCTACCTTGAACACATAGCTCCCCTGCACCACACCATTGGTCGAGTGAACCTGATACCTCCTTTGTGCGTAGCACAAATGGACACGCTTTCCTGTTTCATCCACAAAGACCTGCTAGACTCCTTTGAGCCCTTATTGAACTCCAGACAGCTGAAAATCTGGGCTCAAGTGTGTGAACTTCTGCCTTTCCAGTCACCCCGACCACCTGAACCAGACGGTCAGGTCACAGAGGTCACGGGAAATCTCACAGCTAGCTGCGGAAACCCCGTCTCAGAGCAAAGTTCAAGTTCGTTGCCCTGCACACTTCAACTCACCATAGACTTTAACTCCTTCTGCTCCAAGATCATGACAGACTCACAGCTGAATGATGTAGCTACAACAGACATTATTCACACACTGTGGGCAGACAACTCAGTCTTCAGCCATACGCTAAGTGCTCTCATTGAAGGAACACCGGACCTCCCATTTGTCAACCTGCATACACGCTTCCCATTGGACTTTCATCTGCCAACCATGATGACTGCCAAGGACATCTGCGTTTTGAACTTGAAGTGGAACAACCGGCATTTAACCCATCACTTCCTGGTCCTTCCAGACCTCCTGATGCACACTAAAGTTCATATGGACACTGCTAATGAGTTGGTGTGGGCCCCAATGACTGTACAGCTCCCTGTTGTTCCTGTCAACACTGCCAACTTCCTGTCAGCCCAGACCATCCAAGAGGTCTGCATCCTGATCCACATACAGGAAACGGTAGTACCACCTTACACCAAAGGGGGTGCTGTTTGGCTCCACATACAATGTGGTCAAACCCTAAACCACACGCTGGGCTCCCTCAAACTTTCACCTGAAGGCGCGGAATGTGAACTCTCTCTAAAAGCCACACCTCTCACTGAAGTGTCATCCTGTGTAGTTCACAGTTGGCTCAACGACTGCAGGGCTATAGACATCAGCAATCCCAAAGCCTATCAGCTGAGATGGATATTGAACCACAACTTCCATGACTTTGAACTCAGTCATCGGCTCAATACCAGATGCAAGGGTCCCAGAAGGAAGCTTAGACAACACAAGTTTCACAGCATCCTTCAAGAGCATCTCCATCACTTCCGTCAAACTGGTACCCACAGAACAGGTGCGCAGAACGGAGCTGATGGAGGACCAACATCTTGTAGTACCCATAGTCTCTAACCAGCCTGCCTGTGAAACTCAAAAAAGCGCTGCACCTCTGACAGCCAACGTGACAGCTAACACCACAATGGAGGAGCCATTCCCAAGGTTTGAGTCTAAAGGCCAAAAGATTCAGAAAGATGCAAATGCTCTAAATAATGATGCAGACTGTCAAAAACTCTGACGGGGCTTGAACAAATTCAAAGTGACATTTGCCAAAGACTTTTTAGACTGTGGTCTCACTAAACTTCACACGGTACATAGTGCAACACACCCAAATGCTCCTCCCACCTTCGTCAGGCAGTACAAAAGTCACATCACCTCACATGAACCAGTGCAGGAAACTATTTGTTTCATGGAAGAAAAAGGTGTTAGCTACCCATGCAACAGCACCTATTCCACCCCCATCTGGTCCGTTGTCAGAACAGACGGCAAGTGGCGACCCACCATCAACTTCAGGAAGTTGAACCAGCAAATGCCCCTGTCACGACATGCCGGATCTCACAAGTCTGCACGGAGCAGAGATTCAGCTGCCTGCCAAAACTGCTATAACAGCACACCAGCGTTGACACTCGAGATAAAGGTACCCCAACAACAGCAACCAACCTGTCACAGGTAGCTCAAAGAGAATGCGTGCCAAGGAATGCCCACGGCCTACGTCGAGGGACGTTTCTACATCCATGAGGGCATCCTACAGGCAAGTGCAGGGGTACGATGGTTAAGCAACCAACCCTGCCAACCACAGAACAGCAGGTGGAGTGCCCAGTCATGTCAGTATGGTGAAGCAGCAGCTACCCTCATAACCCTTCAAGTCTCCTCTGTCCATAACATCAGAGAACTCATGTGCACAGACTCACACTATGCCAGACATGGCTTCACATGCCATCTTCTGAGCTGGAAACAAACTGGTTTCAAGACTGAATGCAACAAGCAGGTGAAACATCAACACATGGTCCAAACACGTGATGACATCACCCAAACACACGGCACGATCGCTTATGGAGAAAAGGTGAAAAGACATTCAAAGCAACCAGGGCGTGGCAAAGGCGCAAACAACCAAACTACTGCCCGTGCCAAGACTGGCACACCACATGGCAACCTACGGGTACCCCCACCCCAGTCACCCACCCTTAGTGTGGCAACAACAACCCGCAGCCAGCGGACTGTTCCTGCAACATTTCCCGCCTTACTGCCACTGCCACTGACAACCAAACTTTCCAACACTTCCATTCGAAATGTTTTGTACCACCACTCATACCCCTCCAACCTCCCGTTCACGGCATCTGGTCCCACGGCGGCCCCTAGCCACAAACGACTGCATGAGACCGACCACATGCTGCGTGTGGGAGTGAACTTTCTAAAGTATGCCCCTGATGTCCTCACAGCGCCAAAGCTTGCACTGCCACAGGGCCAAAAGGGGGGTGAACTAATATACACCCACGACACACCATTTGCTGTCAAGTCCAAACTGCAAATGCAAATCACAGAACTCCACTGCAACGCAGAGGAGTCACGTTTCCATGGTCAGTCAACCAGGAAGACTGGACTGTAGAACGGCCTCTGATGCTCATGGCCATCACAGACAGTTTCCTGCTGATCCAAATGGTGAACTCAATGAAGCAACTGTTTACAGTCCTCCAGAATGACTTTGCCCAAAATCAGCTGATTATAGCTCTGATAACAGACCTGCTGCGAGAAGTTAGCTTCTCTATGGAGAGCGTGGCTATGAATAGGATTCCTCAGTATCCTGTACAAACTGTGCTGGACGTTGCTACTGACAGACCCACCAAGACTGTTCCAGCCCACCTCACTGACTCTCTGGGTGTTGCCACCCTACCGCGTGCCAACCCCGAGCAGAATGGGGTGGCTGTCCTTCTCAATCCACCCATCGGTGAACCAGATAACATCTACAAACCCAAAGACAAGGTCAATGTCAGATGGTGGCAAGGTAACCCTCACACCAAGATACACACCTCAGATGTGGTAGTCTACCACTACAGCAACCCACAGCTGTACCTGGCTCCCCAGTTGAGCAGGTGCATTTTTACCAAAGACATTCACTACCTCGGCTCTAACAAGCCTTCCCTCAGAAACCACACTGAAGGAATGGGCCGGTTGCAGCCCATGACCAGCGACACACGCTGCCCTGCCGAGGCCAAGCTTCTCACCCAAGTCATCGGAACACAAGCCGAGATTGTGGGTGATCGACTGCTCGTCCACACCCCCACTCATGCTGCCACCCTAACCTACAATCAGCACAACACTGCCACTCGTGTCAACCTGCCCAATCCAAGTAAGTGGATCCAGGTACCCCTGGGTTCCATCCTTCACCTCAACCATCTGGTAGCGTACTGTCTCTCAAGTGAAGAGTACCAGTCAAAACTGGAAATCCCATCCTCCTCCAGGAATCACCATCACACCTTAGATCCAGGACTGGAACTGAGGATTGACAAAGGGGGGTCCCAGCTAAGTCCCATCAATGCAGCCCTCCAAGCACTCTCCCGACTGCCTGTCCTGACCAGCTCACCTAGAGCCCAAGCTTGGACTGCTGCCAACACAGCCCACTGCCTCTCCATGGCACTCAAGTGCGCACTCACCCTGGGATACCACCTGTGACCATCCTGATCCATGTGCCGTCCGACGTCGTGACGTTCAACGAGGTCCACACAGGAACTTCGTTGGCCGAAGAGGGGTCTGTAGCATATGCACACTTATCAGGACAGTCAATAAAATCTGGGATCTTCAGGATGCCTCTCGCATGCTGGACTGTGTTGTAATCTGACCTTGGCTCCGGCCGGTCCAGAGAAAAACAGACACTTTGGCACATTTGTTACCCTCCGAGGTAAAACAGAAGGCCCAATTTCCTAGCTCTTGGGACATCAAAGGGGCCCCTCATGTAAACTGAGTGCCAGATCACATTCCAACACACACCACACACACACAGACACCCACACACAAAAACACACAAACATGCATTGAAGACTGTATATGTAAAATATAACTATGCCAAAACGTACCCGTCATGTATTTCAAGCATATGCATGTTTCCTAGTGTTTAGACTTAGTTTAAAGAGTGTATTTGTGCTAGTGTTCATTTTAATGATGGAATTTTGCCTGTAAACCATAACTCCTTCTACATGCTTTTCTTATATATCAAGTTTAGATTAATTTTAAAGCTATTTCCACGTCTCATTCATCTATGTATGTCACATAGCTGACAAATGCATTTTTCTATGTGTTTAATGATACTGTGAAGAAAGTACTCCATCTCGAAATCCGATCTGATAGTCATAAATTCAGCTAGGAGACAAGACAACGAAAGAGCTTGCCCGCCAACTTTGCACCAATGTCATTGGCTATTCCACCTCAAGGAGGTGTGTCGGCTTATCTGTCAAAAAAGAGGAACACCAGGATTCTCCGGTGTGTTCTCCCGACTGCCCTGAATCATCCATTGCCCACTCACGCACGTCTCTCCCGGACATCACGGCGACGCGCTTCCATCGTGCTCATTTATCGGGACCACCATCTCTTCGGCGAAACTAACTTTCACGGCCTCAGTTCAAACCCTCCCGCGGAAACAGAAGAAGCCAATGAACTGCAGCAGCACTGAACTGAAACCAGCAAGCAAACTGACGCAAGTACCGTTTCTGAATCTTAGATCATGAAACTGATTTCTGTGCTGGCTTTCAAGGACTGTTAGGTTTTGCTACTTGCCTTCTCTCTTTCCTACTTTCACTCTTGTATATATGTGTATATCCTAATGTATAGCCGTATAACCTCAGTAGTCATAGTTTGCATATATTAAACACATTATTCATGCTCGATTGTTCTTTTTGCTCATTTCAACCAAAACTAGGTCACTTTAACGTTCTTTGATCGCTTTAGGCTTTGATGCTATAATAGGAATTGTTCTCGTGACCAGAGAACAACCCCGCTTATAACATTCTAGGAGGATCTAGGTTTGCTGGACGAACGTAGTTTCTCTAAATAATTATTAAACAAGAACTAATCATATATGTGATTGATTATAATTCGTTGTAATGAATTCACAATATATATTTAATTCCCCCTTGGGTTGATATATGCGTCATAATTGAACATAAAGCTTTATGATTTATTATAATTCATATATAATATAACCCATGAATTGATTAATAACTGTACAACCGCTACATCCCTTAGTTATGAAGCAGTGTTTATTTCCCAAAAGAGTGTATGTAACATTAGCTGCTCACATACTTAATATGCTAAGTGAATATATACGTTTTTAAAGAGAGTAATCGATCCGTGGTTAGCAGATAATTGAACTGTTACTCGATTGCGAAACACACATTTACTTATGCTAGCGTTCTATGCTGTTGATATCCGCTAATATTTGTTTTAGCATGTTGCTGCTGCTTAAATATTAGGAATTGCTGTAGCTTATGTGCGAAAACGGAGTGAAACCCATTCACTAATTAGCAAACTATTTTTCTGTATCCTTACAACATATCTGTTTGCTGGTCCAAATGCGATGCATGCACTCTAGCTGCTAATGCATGATCACTGTAGGTTGGGAGTTGACATGATTTAAACCTTGTGTATGATACTTCAACAAATTGAAAGCATACTACATAAAGCATTGTGCAATATCATAAGAAAACCTGTTTACTTATCTTAGATGTTAGATTTCTGAAAGCATTCTGCTCATAACAGTGCTTCACATTGCGCAGCTTGTCGATCGCAGGCTAGGGTATGATATATATGGTTGCGTGGATTTGGAATTACTTCTGATTGGCTGATGCCACGGCGTAGAAAGAACTAATCAGCGCTTGGTTAGAGTTTCATGACTGAACTTTGTATTTCTTTGGACCTTACTTCTGTGGCCAATTTTCTTGTATCCCTCTAAATTTCACTTTCATTTGCATTAAATTTTTTCACATTTGTATTATGACTACAAACTAGTCATGGGGATTACTTGGATATTTCGAGTCATCAGTCATACCTCAAAAAGCCCAAAAAAATGCAGTATACACACTTGACAGTTGACTAGTGTCTGTACAACGATCTTGTTAGCCCTTCACGTTGCAGACTTAGCTGGTCCTGACATGATGTGTTGTGGCCTAAGCTGGCCAGTGGGGGTTTGCATTGAGGGCTTGTCTGGTGATTAAGGTCTGTGAAGGTCTTAGCTGACCATAGAGGATTATGTCTCTGCTGGTCCACATGTCTGATATCTGGCTGGTTGCTCTGCAGGGTAGTGGATCTTAAGGAGCCAGAGGTCCCCAGCACTGGTGTAGGTCTTTGCTGGTGCCGTGGTTACTTCTACAGACGCTGATTAATTATCCTGTTTGAACTAACCATAGACCTCAACATCCAGACAGTACTGGAAAAATACTGGAAAATAAAAAAGAAAGTAAAAAACGGTAATTGTGATGAATTTAATTGTTTATCAATTCCTAGTTTATATCTCACAATTCCGAGAAAAAAAAGTCAGAATTGTGAGATGTAAACTCACAATTGCAAAATAAAAAATATTTTTGATAAGTCACAATTACCTTTTTATGCTTTTTTATTCTGTGGTAGAAAAAAGGTTCCATAATAACCAAAGACCATGTATGTTGGATTTGTTGTTGATCAATGACAGCAATTTCATCTTTTCATTTCAGCAAAAGCTTCATACTACAACGATTTTACTACAATTATTCCACTACCACTGTTCCATATTTACAAAATATGTGGTCTGCGTAGGGCACTAGCTACCAAGGTGACACCATCCCACTCTCTATGGGGGCAACATCAACACCACACACCCAACCCCAGAAAGAGATTTCATCCAAGGGGGGCACTGAAGTTCTGCATAGGGGACACATTTGGCCAGTAGCTGCCCTAAGAAATTCTGTTACTTTCTTCTTCTTCTCTTTTTCTACTGTACATTCTATAAAATAATGACTCACATCTGTTGCCAAGAATGCACACATTCAACACTCAACCAAAAATGTAGAATGGCTTGTGTCAGGTCTTGGGTCTGATCACCTGTCTTTGTGCTCGTGTTTTGTGTTTTGGTGTGTGGCTTTGTTTTGACAGCTCACCATGTGCTTGTGTCTCTGCCCTTACCTGTTCCTGCTCGTTAGCTCATCTCTCACACCTGGTTCTTGTTCTCCTCATTATTATTTCCCTTTATAGCCCCTCGTGTGTCTCTGTCCTTTGTCAGACTGTTATGGTTTCTATCGCTATTTTGACTGCCTGTGTCCGTATCAGGACACATATCTCCTGAACCCGAACCACACGCCAATAATCCACCGATCTATGACGGCGATCCGAAGTCCTGTCAAGCATTCCTCTCTCAGTGCACTCTGGTGTTCGCTTTACAACCTCGACGTTACGCCACAGAAGAGGCAAAAGTGGCGTATGTCATCACTCTTCTCTCCGGTCGCACCCACGAATGGGGAGTGGCCATGTGGAATTCTCGTGCTCTCTGCTGTGCTTCTTTTGAGGATTTTCGTCAAGAGATGACGAAGTTATTCGACCATTCAGCACAGGGAGATGAGGCGGCGGCTCAGTTGTCTGGTCTGACTCAGAAGAGGAGTTCAGTGACTTATTATGCGATACAGTTCCAAACTTTGGCGGCTGCTTGTGCTTGGAATGAGGGCGCGTTACGTGCTCCTTTTCTTGATGGACTGGATCATGCCATTGCCGACGAACTGGCTGCTTTGAATCTGCCTGACATATTGGATTGACATAATTAATCTCGCGCTCCGTGTTGAGGGGCGTCTCAATCGTCGCCGTCAGCGCCATCTGTCTACTGCTCCGTGGCGCCACCTGGAGTCCTCTTCGCATGATGCCACAAGTTCCCTGTCAGCTGAGGCTGAGCTGATGCAGCTGGGTCGGCTTCGATTAACACCACAGCAGAGACAGGAGCGTTTAACCCAAGGATTATGCTTGTATTGTGGCAAGCTGGGCCATTTTGTCCTTCAGTGCATGTTAAAAGCCAAAGCCCACCAGTGAATCGGGGAGTCCTGGTGGGCACTTTTTCCTGTTCTAACTCTCCAGCCACACGCACTCAGATGCCTTTTCATCTCGCCTTCCGGGGAGACATCCACTCGGGTCAAGCGCTTATAGATTCAGGCGCTGAGGGAAATTTCCTGGATTCTGCCTCCGCTCTCAAATGGAATATTCCCACCATCCTCTTGGCTGAACCCATTGTAGCATGGTCGCTGGCAGGAAGTCCCCTTACTACCATCACACATGTCACTCCCCGTGTAAGCCTTTCACTTTCTGGTAACCATTGTGAGGAGATTGAACTGTTTATTTTGGACTCTCCTAATGCTCTGTTAATATTAGGACACCCATGGTTGCTAAAACACAACCCGCAGGTTGACTGGGTCAATAATTCCGTTTTAGCCTGGAGTCAGTTTTGTCACGTGTCTTGTTTAGGTGCTGCGTTTTCTCCTGTCTCTGTGTCTTGTGTTTCGCAGGTGGATCCTCCTGACCTTACCGGTGTACCTGCGGAGTACTTTGATCTTCGGGCGGTCTTCAGTAGGTCTCGGGCCCTTCCTCCGCATCGTCCTTACGACTGTGCCATTGAGCTCCTCCCGGGCACTTCTCCGCCTAAGGGTCGTCTTTATTCCCTTTCTGGTCCTGAAAGAGGACAAGTATATTCGTGAATCTCTTCAGTCTGGGCTCATCCGCCATTCCTCCTCTCCTGCTAGTGCAGGGTTTTTCTTCGTTCAGAAGAAAGACGGCTCCCTACGTCCTTGTATTGATTACAGAGGTTTGAATGACATTACTGTTAAGAACAGGTATCCCCTACCTTTAATGTCTTCTGCCTTTGAATTATTACAGGGAGCTCGGGTCTTCACCAAATTAGACCTCCGTAACGTCTACCATCTGGTGCGCATTCAGGAGGGGGATGAGTGGAAGACGGCATTCAACACTCCATCGGGGCACTATGAGTATCTGGTTCTTCCGTTTGGTCTTACCAATGCTCCGGCCGTCTTCCAAGGTCTCGTCAATAGCGTTTTGTGTATTTGTGTATTTGGATGATATTCTTATCTTTTCTCCCTCTCTCCAAGCACACACCCAACATGTTAGACGGGTCCTCCAGCGTCTGTTAGAGAACCAATTGTTTGTCAAGGTGGAGAAATGCGAATTCCACGCCGAGTCTGTTACGTTCCTTGGCCACATTATTTCAACCAGGGGGATCAAGCCTGATCCAGCCAAGATAGAAGCTGTCGCTAAGTGGCCAGTCCCCGAGTCTCATAAGGCTCTGCAGCGCTTCCTGGGTTTTGCCAACTTTTACCGCCGTTACATCAGGAATTTCGGTCAGATCGCTGCACCCCTCACTGCATTAACCTCCACCAAGGTGGCCTTCAGCTGGAACCAGGATGCTCAGGTAGCCTTTGATAACCTTAAGTCCCGATTTATCTCTGCACCTGTTCTGTTGGTTCCAGATCCCGAGTCCCAGTTCATTGTTGAGGTCGATGCATCAGATGTCGGGGTTGGCGCAGTTCTATCTCAGCGTTCCCTCCGTGATGGGAAGGTGCATCCTTGTGCATTCTTCTCTCGTCGCCTCAGCCCTGCAGAACGTAACAACGACATTGGCAACAGAGAGCTGTTGGCAGTGAGATTGGCTCTGGGTGAGTGGCGTCACTGGTTGGAGGGGTCAGCGCAGCCCTTCTTGGTCTGGACGGATCACAAGAATTTAGAATATATCCGTTCGGCCAAGAGGCTAAACTCACGCCAAGCCCGTTGGGCACTCTTCTTTGGCCGGTTTAACTTCACCCTCTCATACCGGCCGGGGTCCAAAAACGTTAAGCCCGATGCTCTCTCGTGTCTGTTCAATGCTCCGGAAGGAGAGCTTGCGGCCGATGCCATTCTCCCTGAAGGGGTGGTGGTCGGGGCGCTCTCCTGGGGTATTGAATGGCGAGTGGAGGAGGCCGGCCGAGGGGTGCAAGTGCCCGGGGAGTGTCCTGCGGGTTGTTCGTGTCGGCTGCGCTGCGCTCTGAAGTCCTTCAGTGGGGTCATTCGTCCAGGTTGGTCTGCCATCCTGGGATTCGGAGAACGTTGTCTGCCATCCGTCAGCGTTTCTGGTGGCCCTCTCTGGCCGCAGATGTCAGACAGTTCATGTTGGCCTGCCCCACTTGCGCTCAATGTAAGCCGATTAACCGCCCTCCTGATGGTCTGCTCCGCCCCCTTCCCATACCCTCCCGTCCTTGGTCACACATCGCCCTTGACTTTGTTTCTGGGCTTCCTCCCTCAAAGGGGAACACGGTCATTCTCACGGTGGTGGATCGTTTCTCCAAAGCGGCCCATTTCATTCCCCTCCCTAAATTGCCCTCCGCCCGGGAGACCGCTCAGCTGATGGTGGATCACGTCTTCCGTCTCCATGGTTTGCTGGTTGATGTGGTTTCTGATATCAGTCCTCAGTTCGCCTCCCGGTTTTGGAAGGAATTTTGTAGACAGATCGGGCCTCTGCGAGTCTGTCTTCTGGTTTTCACCCTCAGACCAATGGGCAATGTGAGCGGGCCAACCAGGATCTGGAAAGAATGCTCCGCTGTCTGACATCCAATAACCCAAGTTCCTGGTGCCAACAGCTCTCTTGGATTGAGTACACCCGTAACTCCCTTCCGATGGCGGCTTCAGATATGTCCCCCTTTGAGTGTTCTGTGGGTTATAAGCCTCCTCTGTTTCCATCACAGGAACCCGATGCTGCGGTCCCGTCTACCCTGGCTTTCGTCCAGCGTTGCCGTCGCACCTGGAGAAAGGTCAGGGGGGTTTTGGCCCAGATCTCTAGACGAACCAAAGCAGCAGTCGATCGCCGCCGGTCCTCTCCTCCTACCTATGTGTGTGGTCAAAGGGTATGGCTCTCTACCAGGGATCTGCCTCTCCAGGCGCCCTCTCGTAAGCTGGCACCCAGATTCATTGGTCCATACCGTGTCACCAAGGTGGTTAATCCAGTGGCGGTCAGGCTCAAGCTTCCCCCTGCTCTTGGTCGGGTTCACCCTGTGTTTCATGTTTCCAGGGTTAAACCTGTGTTTTCCTCTCCCATCAATCCTGCTGGCGATCGTCCCATCCCCCCACCCCCTCGTCTTGTGGATGGCTCTTCCACCTATACGGTTAGGAGGATACTCGACAAGCGGCACCGCGGTAGAGGGTTTCAGTATCTCGTGGACTGGGAGGGCTATGGTCCAGAGGAGAGGTGCTGGGTGCCATCCCGGGACATTTTGGACTTCCGTCGGGGACGAGGTGAGCCTCCTCCTGGGGCGCCTGGTGGCTCTCCTGGGAGGGGGGTACTGTCAGGTCTCGGGTCTGATCACCTGTCTTTGTGCTCGTGTTTTGTGTTTTGGTGCGTGGCTTTGTTTTGACAGCTCTCCATGTGCTTGTGTCTCTGCCCTTACCTGTTCCTGCTTGTTAGCTCGTCTCTCACACCTGGTTCTTGTTCTCCTCATTATTATTTCCCTTTATAGCCCCTCGTGTGTCTCTGTCCTTTGTCAGACTGTTATGGTTTCTACCGCTATTCTGACTGCCTGTGTCCGTATCAGTACGCTTGTCTAGTCTTGTCTCTTCCTGTCTCGTTCAGGCTGCAGTGCTCGTGGCTGCAAGTTGTCTCGCCATTCTACTGCACTCACTGTGGACTCAATCATCACTCGCATTCGGCGGCGGTTGTCTGGATTTGTGAGCAGCCTTTCCCGTTTGTGCCGATTGCCGCATTCGCGGCTTTGCCTGACCCACGAACTGTTTTTCTGATGCTTCAGTTATTTTCTGTTCAATAAACCTTCTGTTTGCACCCGCATCTGAATCCTGCCTATTTACCTGACAGGCTTGCATGCATTATACTTTTACTGCAGTAAAAGGAAAATGAATTTTAAAAACTATGGATTTTCTGCAGGTAGAACTGAAACATGACAAGTAATACAGTTTTCATAATGCCATCAAATGTTAGTATTTTGACAGTCATTGCACTTTGATTTACTATATGTTCCTGTTGGATAGAAAAATAGTGCTATGTTTTGACAGAATGACTCAGGTTTTGAATCAGGTTTGCTGTGTTTTGATAGAGTTAGTATGTGTTGAAAAAAGTTTTTAGCATTTTAAAATGTAGAATTTTGGGGAGGGGAAGATGGCGTCGTAGAGTAGACACATCTTTTGGCAAGCTCCCGTGACATCAGTTCAAATATTTGGTTAATTTATATTTTCACTCAGTGAAATCATTCTACTTGGTTAGATGGTTATTGTGCCATGTCTTTAGATCAATATTTTTCAAAAGGATCTGAGAATGCCCAAAGCTAAGAAGATTGCACCAAAAAGTTTTACTATCAGCGGCGACGAGCATGATGCTAATATGGACAAGCATGAAAAGTCGCGAAGAGGAGAGTTTGAACTCTAACTTTGCTCAAGCTTTGGACAAATTAACTGAAAACATTACGAAGGTAATAGATGAGAATGTGAATACTGTTCTAGCTGCGATAAATGATCAAACTGTTCAGTTCCAGGCCCTGGTGGAGCAAGTGGGACAGGCGGAGGAACGAATCGCCAGTGTGGAAAATTCAACGGAATCCCTGCAGGCTACGGTGGTTCTTTCTTCAAAAGAAAGTGAGCGAAATCTCAGCGCACATCATCTGGTGCAGTTCTTTGAAAGGTGGCTGCCCGATTACTTAAAGATTGAAACGAAAGCAGGACAGATCAAGCTTTATCGTGCTCACCGCTCTTTAGTGCCATTACCAGGACCTAAGCAACGACCCAGGCCTGTCATCATAAAGTTCCATAACTTTATGTACAAGCAACAAGTGTTAAACGCAGCTCGTCATGTTGGTACCGATCCCGAAAGGAGCACAGATACTTGGCCGAGGATTTCATTCTTTAATGATTTTTCTGCGATGGTGATAAAGAAACGAAAGGCTTTCGACGATATCAAAAAGCGATTGCAGAAGATGAAGATTGAATATGCCCTGCTGTATCCTGCAACTTTGAGGCTGACCATCAACGGGACGGTGAAGGGCTTCGACTCACCAGATGACGTGACTGCTTTCATTGACAGCCTGGGCTAGTTTGATAAACTTTCGTGAACAGTTATGTGGTACATAAACAAAATAACTCGCTGAGTGAAGACGTGTATCTTGTTACTGAGAGCGTGATGATGAGGTTGGTGATTACCCTATGTTCAAGGATGTGAGTTGTGTTTGGGGGGGGGGGGGGGATAGTTCTTCCTGTATGTTTGGCAGGTTTGTTCCCTTGTATAGTTTTCTCTGTTTTATTGGTATTTTATTTCATTTTTGTTTAAAGCTCAGATTTCCTAAGGCTATACTTACAGGAACATATTCTGTGATTATCTGTATTATATTTGCATTGATTGTCTTTACATTATTGAATGTCAGTGCTTAGGATGTGTACTTGGAATGTTCGAGGTATCCATAATCCTATAAAACAGAGAAAGATACTTGCTTTTTTGAAAAAAGGAAATATAGAAATTGCTCTTTTACAAGAGACTCATTTAAATGACATAGAACATCTAAAATTACAACAGGGTGTTTTTGGGTAGATATATTTTTCTTCTTTTACATCAAGAAGTAGAGGTGTTGCTATTTTCATTAAACGTAATTTACCATTCAAAATTTTAAACTGTATTAAAGATAGGGATGGTCGCTATGTTATTATTGAAGGTGTTCCAAGGTAAAACTATTCTCATATTAAACATGTACTATCCTCCAGCTCATCCAGCTGACTTTATTACTAAAGTGTTTTTGGACTTGATTGCCAGGTCAGCAGATTTAACAGTTGTGGGTGGAGATTTCAATTGTGTATTGAATCCCCTTGTAGATAGACAGCCACATAGCTCTGCATCTCTAACTGCTCAGGCGAGATCTCATCAGAATATTTGTAAAGATCTTGGTTTTATAGATGTCTGGAGAACTCTTCACCCTGCTGATAAGGAATACACATTTTTTTCTACCTCCTATAACTGTCAGTCAAGATTAGATTACTTAGATTAGAAACAGATATGCAAATCTTTATTTATTATTATTATTATTATTATTTTCTTCTTTTTGTTGTAGGGGTGTGTCTGTGTGAGTATGTGTTAGGATGTGGAATTTGTATGTAGATCTGTATTAATGTTGTATGTATCTCTGTGTGGTAGTAACTGTTGCATAAGGAAAATCAATAAAAAATATTGGTATAATAGAAACAGATATGCATTTAGTTCGATCTTGTAATATAGAAAGTATTTTACTGTCAGATCATGCAAGTGTCACTATGGAGCTTCAATTTAGGAATACAGTGGACTGTTCTATACAGTGGAGACTTAATATTGCAACCCTTAGAGACAGCACATTTTTAGTTTACTTTTCTTCTGAATTAATTCTTTATCCACAGATAATCCATCTTTATTATGGGAAACCTGTAAAGCATATGCAAGGGGGCTAATTATTTCATATACTTCCTCTAAAAAACGTCAAAGAATGATTAATCAAAAGGCCTTAGAGAATCAGTTATTGGTTAAGGAAAAAATGTATGATAGTTCTCCCTCAGCAGGTTTACTGAAAAAGTTAAGAGTTTAGAGCGGCTCTTGACTGTCTCCTCGCTGTGGACGCAGAGAAGAAAATAAGATACTCAAAACAAACATTTTATGAGCATGGAGACAAGCCTGGGAGATTTCTAGCATATATTGCAAAACACCATGCAGCATCGCAATTTATCGCCACCATTGTTGACTCAGATGATAATATTTTCCATCATAATAAGATATTAATAACTCGTTTAAAGATTTTTATATGAATCTATATTCTTCTGAGAAAATGGGTGACCATCTCAAGCAAATGGTTGACTTTAAAATTAATCTCCCGACAATTTCAGTTACACAAAAAGAATTTCTCAATGGCCCTTTTGACAGGAGGTTATTAATGCTATTAATGTTCTAAAGAATAGTAAATCACCAGGGCCAGATGGGTTTTGCGGAGAGTTTTTTAAGGAGTTTCAAGAGTTGCTTGTAGACCCATTGTTTAATATGTTTAATTATTCATTTGTTGTTAAAGAATTACCAAAGATCCTTAGACTTAGAGAAGCTAATATCTCGCTTATATTAAAGAAAGGTAAAAGCCCTGATTTATGTTATTCTTAGAGGCCAATAGCATTACTGAATGTGGACCGGAAATTGCTTTCTAAAATTTTAGCAATGCGTCTTGAAAACATTCTGCCTACAATAACTGGGATTGATCAAACAGGATTTATACAGGGTAGGAATTCATCTGATAATATTAGATGCCTTTTAAATGTTATTTATGCCTTTAAAGGGAAATCCATAGATGGGCTAGTTCTGTCTTTGGGTGCGGAGAAGGTGTTTGACCGTATTGAGTGGTCCTATCTTTTCTTTGTTTTGGAAAAATTTGGCCTAGGTGAAAATGTTGTGCAATGGATCAGAGTTCTGTATACAGACCCATGCTCTGCTGTATTGACGAATGGCTTTAGGTCAGATTTTTTTCCTATGTATAGAGGCACCAGGCAGGGTTGTCCCCTGTCACCTCTTTTATTTGCGATAGCTATGGAGCCTCTAGCTGAAGCAATCAGATCGGCAACATCTATTCCAGGTTTACAGATAGGACATATACATCATAAGATTGCACTTTATGCTGATGATGTATTGCTTTTTTTATCTGAGCCTGTGAGGTCAGTTCCCACTTTGATTGAGTTGATTAACTGGTTCAGTACCTTTTCTGGTTATAAAATTAATTTAACTAAATCTGAAGCTATGCCTTTAGGTACTCTTATTTCCAAGCCTAATATTGTACCCTGTTTTCCTTTTAAGTGGTCGTATGTCTATATATACATCTTTAAAGCAGATGTTTAAATCTAATTTTGTTCCTTTATTTGAGAAAATATGGCAGGATTTAGAACGTTGGAATTCCTTGCCAGTATCTTGGTTAGGTCGGATAGCACTTGTTAAGATGACTGTGTTACTCAATTTATTATATCCTATTCGAATGGTTCCTATACTATTCTCAAATAGGGTATTAAAGGGCCTGAATAGCTGGTTGACTTCCTTTATATGGAGTAAATGCAAGCCTAGGTTAAAAATGTCAGTACTCTATCTACCAAGTTCTATGTGGGGGTTGGATTTTCCGAATATTAAAATTTATCAGTTAAGTTCTCACCTGAAATACATTGCAGAGTGGATTAATAATGATTCTTCCTCAACTTGGTTAGATATTGAATCCTCATTTTCACAATTTCCTTTAAGAGCTCTTCTTTTTGTTAAGAGCTTTCAAAAAATAAAAGAGATATATGACAATCCAGTTATAGTTAATACTCTAAAAGCATGGAGATCAGTCTGTAGGCTTGAAAGTAGATCTAAATTGACTTCTTATTTTACCCCAATATTAAACAATCCTGATTTCACTCCAGGAATTTTGGATGATGGTTTTAAACGCTGGTATAGTTTAGGACTTCTTAGTCTTGGGGATATGTTTTTGGACAATAAGTTAATGTCATTTGAGGAGTTAATTCGGAAGTATCAGTTGTTCCTCCAATTGAGACATTATATTACTAATAGCACAACACTTGTTAGGAATTGTGAAATGTCCTCTATTGAGAGACTATTATTTTTATCATCTGGAAAAAGGTCTTTGGGTAGGTTTTATGGTTCCATGTAGGGCTGTCACGATATTAGATTTTTCACACCACGGTTATTGTGGCCAAAAAAATTCACGATATCGATATATTGCGATATTTATAGAATCCTTGGTGGGAAAAATGTATTAGTCTAAATAATTTTTACTTTGTTTATTTAGCTTTTCTCTTTCAGGGTTGCTGCACATTTTTTAAAGACAAATGTAAGGCTTTTTAAGACCTGAAGAAATACAAATTAATACTAGCCTATACATTATGGCTGTTACCAATCAAATGAAATCATTATCAACAAAATCCATCTTTGCAATACAGGGGTGACACAGAATTAGAAGTGGCATTAATATATTTAGACAGCATTTACAATTTGTCTACATACATTTAATTCAATATTTAAATATGGATTTTTTTTCTAATTTTAACGTTTTAATTAAAATGTCCCTTAAATATGACACTAAACTAAACTACCAGTAGATGGCAGCAATTCACTGTCTTAATGAGTGAATGAGTCAACCAATTTGTTCAAATGACTGATTCATTCAGGAATGAAGCTTGGATTCATTCGTTCTAAACGCAGATTCAGTCAGTATAACAAAAACATTTCTGTTGGACGGGGTCTCTGTTCTGCTGTTCATAATTTTGAAATTTTTGTTGGTGAAATAAAGGGGAAAAAACAATATTAACAATACTGTCTCTAAAATGTAACATTGTTCATTTAACAATAAATTGAAGGTACATTGCATTTGTGCTGATTTAGGGAAAACGGCACTCTTGCTCGTGTGATATCGTAATACAACTACATCTTATCATATGATATAATGACAAATGCCCATGTATCTTGAATTTTGAGGGCATATAACTGCATAGCTACATCACGCTGAAAAAGACGAGTAAAGAAAATTTGGTACTTATTAAAATAATCACCCTTTATTTAAATATATGAACACAGAAAATCGCTGTTAACAGGTTAATATAACATTTGCCATTCCATGACTAGTAAAATAATTGCAACTTTGTCATGGCGTCATCTGCAGGGTGTCATCTGCAGGGTGATGGACACGGGAGGTGGGTAAAAAGGTTTATGGTGTTACCACCCTTCACGCTGACTGTAGCTAGGCAAATCCTGTAGATTTGGCTGTCTAAGGAGCCGAAAAACTCCCATACTGTCAAGCTTACTTTATTTTTTTCGGGTGTGGACAGAGCCTCTCGCTCTCCCATTCGGACGACATGGTTCTTCTCGGAATAGCTGCGCGGGCTGCGTCTTCTTCTTGTTTGACAGGTGTCAGCGTTAAGGTGCAATACTGCCACCTGAGAGCTCAACCAGGTACTGGCACTGAAATATTTACGTGTCATGATATCATAAGCGTCCTATTCATTTTAAATATTGTGGTTATCGTCAATACCGGAATATTGCCACACCCTAAATTAACACAATATCGATATTTCATGCTTTGAATATCACGGTTATCGTCAATACTGGTATATTGCGACACCCCTAGTTCCATGTGTTCAATTTCTCCTGTTGATACACAGACTCAAATGTAAATGGGAAGAAGAGTTAGATACTGAAATTGATGATGAAACATGGGATGACATTTGGTCTTTTGCTAAGAAAATATCTGTTTGTACACGTACAAGAGAAATACAATTTAAAATCATACATAGACTCCATATTTCCCCTAACCGCAGGCATTTTTTTAACCCCTCTCTGTCACCTGTGTGTTTAAAGTGTAAAACTGAAATAAGAACTTTAACACATTGTCTGTGGTCATGTAACAGACTGCAAAGGTATTGGATTTTGGTGCTAGGGGAAATGGAAAAGATCTTTAATACTCAGTTGGATTTTGACCCAGTCTCACTGTTGTTGGGTATACCTAATGGATGCATTGTTTCATCTGCTAATAAGAAATTGTACAATATTCTCTTCTTTGCTGCCAGAAAAAAATATTTTACTTAATTGGATCAATGATAAACCTCCATCACTTAAAGGTTGGCATAAGATTATTTTTGAGTTGATTCCCCTGGAGCATCTTACCTATGTACTACATCAAAAGATAGGCCAGTTTTATAAAGTTTGGACCCCATATCTGGACTATTTGGATCCTCGTCTTCGCCCTATTATATTACAAGGAATATTGTAATTGTGTAACTCACTGGCCATTGGACTTTCTTTCTCCTTTTCTTTATCTTTTTGAAATATGTTTTTGTTATTATTTTCTATAACCTGTTATATTATGGTGTAGTACTGTTTTATATATATGAATCTGAGCTTTTTTTGTTGTTGTTGATGTTTTTCTTTTGGTGATGTCTTGTTATTTTGTATTATAATGAAAATCAATAAATATAATTATGAAAAAAAAATGTAGAGTTTGTGTTTATTTAACAAAATTTGGTTTTGGGCAGAAACTTAACTATTTGGCTAATTGTGTGATGTAGGTGTGTTGCTGTGTTAAGAGTTTAGAAAAAGTACTTTAAGTACTTTAAAAATGTTCCATATGTTTATGACCAAGCAGGGCAACCACCCAGGAGAGCATTACAGTAATCTAGCCTTGAGGTCATGAACGCATGAACTAACTGTTCTGCATTTGTCATTGAGAGCATATGTCATAGTTTAGATATATTTTTAAGATGGAAGAATGCGGTTTTACAGATGCTAGAAACATGCCAGTTTCAACAGGATTCTCAGTTGGTGCATCGCTGTTTGATGTTCTTATCGGAACAGAAGAGTGGTGTTTCCCGCGACTATGCCGTCTCACCATTACCCAATTGCCCTACTGCATGGGCTCTACTGCCGGAACCGGAAAATGTATAGAGTTCACTAAGCTAGTTGCATCCAAAACAGTATCTAAAGCCCTTGTATTCGTGCTATCCTTAATTAAAGTTTGGATGTAACTCTAATTCTAATTAATTTATTTCCCTACATTTATGACATGTAAATCTATCGTCGCTGATAGAGAAAGCTATACTATGCATGTGACAGGCAGAGCAAGTAACAAAAGAAGGAGAGGATGACTCACCGTGTTTTTAGACTGATCCGACTTCGAAATTAGCCATTAGAGTGTGCATGGATCTGCACTTTGGATTCCAACCGGAAAAAGTAGACCATCCGGGTATCTATGGAATACTTATTTACACATCAGTTATATGGTAAAATAAAGCTCAAGCATGTTTTCTTGACCTGCAAGAACAAATGAGGTTCATTCTTGTGTGTTATGCAGCACATTTGAGCTTCCAGAAGAGGTTTGTTCTCATGCATCAAGCAGGTTCAGTTGAGCCTCTTTTTAAGTTCACTGATCAATGTTTATATGTGAATAAAATCCTATATTAAATCTGTTTATCTTATAAAGTGATCATGTCTCTTTAGAAAATTTGGACAATCTCTTTATGAACTTTATGTTGTTGTTGTTGAGGAGGCACTGGCATTCTCTTACATAATTCTGTCTTTCTGTCAGGACGATGCAGTACATGGAGCTTCTCCCTGAAGAAAGGCGACCCGTGGCTGGCACAGAAGGATCATTATATCGCCACAGGCAACTGATAAGACAGCTACCTTCCTATGATCATGACCCTGCATACTGCCACAGCCTGTCTGAGGTGGAGTTGAAAGCTATGGCTCAGTTTGTGAAATCCTATAAGGAGGAATCCTTAGGAGTAGGAGAAGTTGCCCTTCCTGGAGAAAAAGGTACAGCCGAGAAGAATGAAAAGGCCCCCGAGGAAAAGCCAGATGAGGAGACCACAACTAATGGAACAGCACAGTCTCCTCTCAGCAAAAAGAGTGAATATGTGAGTTAGTGAAGGATTTGCAGATGGGTAACAGGGTAAACACAAGCTAATTATAATGATTAACCCAACCCTCCCAAAATTCACTTTATATATGAATCATTTTAGTCAAGTCAAGTCACCTTTATTTATATAGCACTTTTTACAATGCAGATTGTGTCAAAGCAGCTTTACAGTGATAACTGGCATATAATTTGGCTGCACAGCAGCTCTTAAAGAATAGTGTCAATGCAGGCAGATCAAAGCACTGTTGAATAAATGTCAAGAATACTGTTGAATATCAAATGTCAAGTCAAATGTCAAGTGTCCCCACCTAAGCAAGCATGTGTCTTCAACTTCTGGTTACGTGTGAGAGTGTCAGTGTGTCCAAGGACTACTACTTCTTGTTTTGTCTAGGTAGGTTGTAAGGGAAAAAGGAAGCAAAATGAGCTCAAATTAAATAATTAATTTGTAGGGAATTATTAAGAGTCATTTAGTTTACGACTAAGCAACTGAATCGCCCAGCGTTCATCTGCTCGAGCCGTAATAAGCTCTGTAGCGGATATGAATATCCACTATCGTGAAAACACTGAGCATGGGCGCAGTAACTTTTGAGATCGACAGTTTAAGACATTACATTTTACAAGCACATAATACAAGACACTTTCTTTTAAAAATCTACAAGAGACTTTTATTTATTCTAACACAAACTAATCTAACACAAACACACACATACACACACACATTCATATGCATTGCAGTAAGAAAGGAAATGATAGAGAAAGAGTTTTGAAATCTGAATCTCCTTGTCGGCGTGGAGAGAAGGGTTTTCCAAGTCGATGATTTGTCTTTTCAGGTCCGGATGGTGGTTTGGTAAAAACCAATCACATTTGAGCTTGCTGGCAAAATGAAAGGAAGTCTCTTTGTCGTGGCTGGAGTTAAAGTTGAAGCGGCAAAAGTCGATGGTGTAACTTTGCGGAAAAACTTAGAATATGAGACTCTCACGGAAAAGAAAATTAAGGAAAAGAAAAGTGAGTGTGTCACGGAAAGAAGGACGGATGCAATAGCAAGTTAATCTCTTTATTAAGAGCTTCACACATGCAGATGGTCAGTCACAGATAAAACATCAAAGACACAGCAGGAGAGTGGTGACGCAGGGACTGCGATGGGTGATGAGAGTCCTTGGTGAATGGTGACTGGTAAGTGTGTCCGTGAGTCCGTGCAGAGAAATCCGTGGGTGATATCCAGAGAACGATCCAACGAAGAAACAGGAAACAGGAAACAGGAAACAACGACGAGAAATCCAATCCAGGGAACATACAGACACGAGCAAACACGGGACACAAACACCAGGACTCCAAACAACGATCTGACAAACATGAGACGAAAGACAAGGCGTTAAATAGGCAGATGGTAATTGCGCACAGCTGCCGCTGATCAGACAATCAGCGGCGACGCCCACACGAAACAATCAGGTGAAACACCCACACAACCACACAGACACCAGAAAGAGACAGCAGATTCATGAACCGTGACCTCACGGTGTTCCCAGAACCCCTTACCTGTCGATTGTAATCATCGATAAGGGAGTGATCCTAGCAGGAACCCAACTTCTCTCCACCGGACCGTAACCTTCCCAGTCCACCAAGTACTGGAATCCGCGTCCCCTCCGCCTAGAGTCCAGAATGCGGTTGACCGAATATGTAGGTTCCCCATCTACGAGTCGCGGCGGTGGGGGAACCGGAGTAGGCGGATTAAGATGAGAGTAAAAAACGGGTTTAATTTTGGAGACATGAAAGGCGGGATGAATCCTCCTGTACGCTGGAGGTAATTTGAGTCGGACTGCCACCGGACTAATGATTTTGGTGACAGGGAACGGGCCGATGAATTTAGGAGCTAATTTATTGGCAACGGAGTGGAGCGGAATGTTCTTAGTAGAAAGCCACACTTTTTGACCAACGACGTATACGGGAGGCTTCGACCAGTGGCGATCAGTCTTAGCCTTGGTGCGCGCTCTCACTTGCAGCAGAGTCTCACGGGCTCTGTTCCAAGTGCGGTGGCACCTCTGGACAAAGGCGTGAGCAGAGGGAACCGTGACTTCAGATTCCAGACTGGGAAACACAGGTGGCTGGTAACCTACACTACATTCAAACGGAGAGAGGCCCGTAGAAGACACTGGTAATGAATTATGCACGTACTCAGTCATAGAGAGTTGTTGGCTCCAGGAGGAAGGATTCTTGGATGCCAAACATCGCAACATTCGCTCCAAATCTTGGTTGGCTCTCTCGGTCTGCCCATTGGTCTGGGGATGGAACCCAGATGAAAGACTGACAGTCGCCCCCAGCAGTCTACAAAACTCTTGCCAAAATTTGGACACAAATTGGGGGCCCCTGTCGGACACCACATCTACCGGGAGGCCATGTAACCGAAAGATGTGGTCTACGACGGTAACCGCTGTCTCCTTAGCAGAAGGTAATTTGGTTAAGGGAATAAAATGAGTCGCCTTCGAGAACCGGTCCATAACGGTCAAAACGACTGTGTACCCCAGGGAGGTTGGGAGGGCGTTGACAAAATCTAGCGCAATGTGGGACCAAGGTCTCGAAGGGGCAGACAGCGGTTGGAATAACCCATCTGGAGGTCGATTGGACGTCTTACCAGTGGCACAAACCGAGCAAGCCAGAACAAAACTGCGAATGTCACGAGCCATAGCAGGCCACCAGAATCGTTGCTTTACCAAAAATCTGGTCCGATTAACCCCTGGATGACAAGCCACGTTGGAACAATGACCCCATTTGATAACGCAGGACCTTAACACTCTGAGGTCTGAAGGTATCGCCGGCGATACCACCGTGGTTTTTTTCTTATCAGTGTGAAAGAGACTCAAAATACTCCGTCAATGTTGCACATACAATTAAGAGTTATACACCATTTTAATCTGTGGAATATCTTCTTTCATTTGTGTACACTCAGAGTAAAAACAAAATGTTGTGCTTTTTGTAAAATAAAGAAAACTAACATGATGCGTGATCTCTCGTCTCCCTCTGAACGAACTCCAATCTGATAGTTCTTAGAAAATGAACTGTAACTTAGTGAATACTAATGACAAAAAAAATACACTTATGTCTAAAAAAACGTTACGATGTCAGGTTTTAAAATATATAAGTCAAATCGAAAACAAACCTTCTGTGTTTATGTAATCTGTATGAAAAGAGAGCCATGTCAGAAGTCTGTGATTCAGCTCATTATCCGCTAATGCGGCCACGCCCACGGAGCATACATCATCTCAATCGTGTATTTATTGTCTTGAAAAGTGTTTTGAATAGCCATATTTAGCGATCTCTTGCCTCTGTTAGTTCCTTGATTGTCACATGATTTGCCTCTTCTTTTACTGAGGCATTTGTGGACAAAAGGGGGAAGAGCGCCCTCCGGCTGAAGTATGAATTAAAAACACAGCATCCAGCGCTCATAATGATGACAATAAATATAGAATAATACATATTACTCCTCTGTATAGAAAATTGATATAAACATATGAGAATCCATCAATATTTCTCCAAATGTGTATGCTTTTAAGCATATTAAGAAATTATGGTCAATATAAGATTTTAAGAGTCCAAATGTGAAGCTTGAGTCTTAGATCTTTTTAATGATGTATAGTTTGTCAACTGCACATCAAAATTTAGGCTCTATAATATAACAAATATAGTAGCCTATATGAAATGCCCTAGAGGTAGGAATGTTCAGACGCGTTGCATCACAGAAATACATTATATTTTAAAGTATATTAAAATAGAAAACCATTATTTGGTTAGAGACTTGAGACTTCTTTTAAAAACATTATAATGGCAATGTGTTCAATCTTTTGACTGGTAGTGTAATTTAACATAGGCCTATACACAATTTTCTTCATATCATGTGCAATAATACGTGCATGCATGAGATCACAAAAATCATGTTTTTTTTTTGTCCTGAGTGGACTTTAATCCTGTTATCAGCATGATCACAGAGGGTTTTTTCACAGCCTACCTGACTGAAAGGCCTCATTAATATGCAAGTCATTTCAGGTCATTATTATTCAATTCTTTTGTCTTCTCAGGTGAGAATCACCCATTATACATGAGGATTCACGCCTCCATGCATACTGTGTTTCTTGACCAAAAGTGTCTTAGAAAATTTAAATCTCTCTATTGTTTTATATGAAGGAGTAGGCAGCATAATTTTTACATAATTCTGAAGCAAAAACTCTAGTCTACAACCTCCAATACCCAGAAGTCTTATGAACACAGATTTAATATACTTTTTTTGGCCTTATTTCAGTGACTTAAGTTTTTTGTTTTTTCAATAACCACGCATAAACATTATTCCTTCAAAAATACAAACATGTACGTACATGTTCCTCACATATTATTGTAGCCTAGTTTGTGCTGAATACAGTGTAATGACACTTTTGTCATTTATATGTTTATGAACAACTGAAAAAAGCACAAATGTCAGGGCATGTCAAAACTTCTCCAAGCCCCAAATCAGCCTCAGACTCCAGAGGGTTAACCTCTCCGGCACAAACAAACAGTTCGGTCCGGGCGGAGGCGTTACCCCTTCTAAGGCCGACAGGACCTTCGATTCGACCTCCCATGTAAGAGTGGAGACCACTAATGTCTCGGGAAGAATACACTCGGGAGTAGACGGGCGTTCGGAAAGATCAAAAATACGAGATAAAGAATCGGGCTTGATGTTTTTGGAGCCCGGGCGGTACGATAGAGAAAAATCAAAACGTCCGAAAAAAAGTGCCCACCGAGCTTGCCTGGAGTTAAGTCTTTTAGCCGATCGAATATATTCAAGGTTCTTATGATCTGTCCATACGATAAAGGGTACCCCCGACCCCTCCAACCAATGACACCACTCTTCCAACGCTAATTTGACTGCCAACAACTCTCTGTTACCAATGTCATAGTTGCGTTCGGCAGGAGATAAATGATGGGAAAAATACGCGCAAGAGTGCATCTTATCGTCTGTGGGAGAACGCTGGAATAGCACTGCGCCTACCCCCACCTCTGACGCATCGACCTCCACCACGAACTGACGCGAAGGATCAGGGGCATTGAGAATGGGAGCCGAAACGAAGCGACTTTTCAGTTTGGCAAATGCAGCTTCCGCTGCATCTGACCACCTGAAGGTCGTTCTGGGGGAGGTCAAGGCGGTCAGAGGTGCGGCTAGTTGGCTGAAATTGCGAATAAAACGCCGGTAAAAATTGGCGAACCCCAGAAACCTCTGTAGGGCCTTACGGGAATCTGGACTTGGCCAATCCACCACAGCCTTAACCTTGTCAGGATCCATGCGAACTCCCTCAGACGAGATGATGTACCCTAGGAATGAAACAGACTGTGCATGAAACTCGCATTTCTCCCCCTTGACAAAAAGCCCATTTTCTAACAGACGCTGAAGCACTCGTCTGACGTGTTGAACATGTTCCTGGAGAGACGAAGAAAATATCAATATGTCATCCAGGTAGACATAAATGAACTGATCGACCATATCTCTCAACACATCATTGACGAGTGCCTGGAATACCGCTGGAGAGTTGGACAGCCCGAAGGGCATGACTAAGTATTCAAAGTGCCCTCCCCGTCAGGAGCGTGAGCACAAAAGCCACCTTGGATTCCTCCCTCTCGAAGGTGCGTGGCTGTAACGAGAAATGTAAGGAACATTTGTTCAAGAACGCTCTACAAAAGTTCGGCTCACTGGCATAAGTCTGAGGAACAGGGAGGCGTGGTTCCGGCCGATCCCACTGCTCCAGCGGCGTGGGGGGAATCAGCGGTGGGGGTGGCGCAGTGGGAGCGTGAAGCTGTTGAAGTTGCTGGGAAAGCTTGGACACCTGCGTCACCAGCGCTTGAACGAAATACTCCGGTGGTGTTGTTGGTCCATGCGGGAAATGCTGTGGTTGATGAACTCCGTCAAAGCTGCTGAGCTTGCTGCATCCATAGTTGGTCAGATCGTTCTGTCACGGAAAGAAGGACGGATGCAATAGCAAGTTAATCTCTTTATTAAGAGCTTCACACACGCAGATGGTCAGTCACAGAAAAAACATCAAAGACACAGCAGGAGAGTGGTGACGCAGGGAACAGGAAACAGGAAACAACGACGAGAAATTCAATCCAGGGAACATACAGACACGAGCAAACACGGGACACAAACACCAGGACTCCAAACAACGATCTGACAAACATGAGACGAAAGACAAGGCGTTAAATAGGCAGATGGTAATTGCGCACAGCTGCCGCTGATCAGACAATCAGCGGCGACGCCCACACGAAACAATCAGGTGAAACACCCACACAACCACACAGACACCAGAAAGAGACAGCGGATTCATGAACCGTGACAGAGTGAAAGTTGGATGGCTTGAATGAAGTCTGTCCTTTGTCAGCTTGGTCTTGTCTTACTCCATGGTTACTCTTTGTTCTGCTTTCTCTGATCACAGCTTACTTCTTCACTCCTAGTTCACTGTCTTGTGATATGACTATTTAAACTTAGGTGTTTGTCTCACCTCTGAGAGGAGTTTTGGCCAATCAGATATCGTCCTGTTTCAAAAGATGGCTTTTCTCTGCCCCAATCATACATAAGTGTTACCTCCGGTATTGCCGGCTTCGGCAGAGAGTACCGTTTTAGACATAATTTCTATTAAATGGAATATGATACATTTCACACAGATTTCATTCAAGCCATGATTTAGACATACATTAGAGATTTAAATTCATTCCAAATAAGGCATACTTTCAATCAGTCGCATTTACATGAATTGTGGGTGTTCTAAAGCATAACTGGTTACAGGTATGTGTGGACATGATATAAAATGTATGCAGTTAAAAGATGTTTGATGAGTCCATTTCAAATTGTTTGGAACAATTTTGATGCAGTTTTAGTTGTAGAACAGTCTTCATTGGTTTTTCTGTAAATTTGGGTCACTCAGAGAAACAAAAGAGGCCTGCATTGTCTCTCTGTCTCTTTTGATCTGGAGATCAAAGACTCTTTATCTTCTTGGTGACCATTTGGTTTGTCACAAATTCTCCTTTTGTTTGTTTTTCACTTCTCCTTCTGTCAGAAACCATGGGTGTCATAAAAGTAATTAGCAAGAGTTTTTCTGTAGACGGACTGGAGCCAAAACTTAGATTCTCTGAGTTTGGATTCTGGAATTATGTTTTGAAAGAATCTTCTGAATGATTCATTTGTCTGGTTCGTCCATGGTTCCTACAAGGTACATGATGTGCACAATTAAAAAAATCCCAAGACACAAAGAAAGTCAAAAAGTGAAGCCCAAGAAATAAGAAATTATTTAACAATGGCCACTTTAAATCATTTATGATTTAGTGCTTCACTTTAAAGGAAATTGCTAAAGCTGTTTTTTCAAATAATAGCAAGCAAAATCTAAACACATAATCATAATCTAATACTGTGATCTATAGACTATTCCAAGACGTGTCTTAATCATTCCCTGTAAGGATTGTTATATGCATGGAGCCAAACATAAAAGCAGTAAAATCATCAATACAACAGAAAACAACAAATTAAGGTATGTCGCCCAGTTAGAGAACCATTGTCTCATCCCTTTACCCCAGTCATATGCTTCAGGTGGATCAACAATTATGGTTTTCATGTGATTTATCAAGTCAAAAATATTATTGTAGTAATCTGGAATTGAAAAACAGCTCTAACTTCTTCTAGGCCCGTTTACTGGCAGCTGCGGCCCCCCCTGCCACACACTGTTGTGTCTCACTCATCATTGCATATCTGTCTCCTCTACATTCTGGCAGGGTGGGATATAATTTTGGTGGAATGAATGACCTTTATCCCAATATGTTTTGATTTCTTTCCATTTACTGTACGACTCTTTCATGTACTTATAATTCCACTCTGGGTCTCCCCAGCCCCCATTAATTATCGAATTAGCACTTTCCATATCCCCTGGCTTAAAAGAGCCTTCTCCTGGGAAAGGATCCAATTGTATTTTTCCCTGAGTCCACCCCTTTAAATTTGATAAATAGGGTTTAGTCAATTTTGGGGTGTCTCATCTTGATCTTGATATCTTTTGACCCATCCTTCACCTAATCACAATTTTGATTTTTAATTTGCCACACCACACCAAAGGGGTCTCTTTATAGTTCTTTAATTATAATTATTCAGAAAATTTTATTAAATCGTCAAACGGAATATTTCCATTAACACTTTGTTTTCCGTCTGAGCGGATCTAAACGGATATTAATCAGAGCGGATCTGCACGGATCTTCCTTGCACCGGAGGGATAACCAAAATATTTGTCAGGTAACTGTGCGTTTAAACAGTACCCTTACAAACAAATCTTCCTGGACTAACTCTTAGAGCTCCATCCAAGGAAAACACTACCTATTATGAGATGAGTTCAATCAATCCTACCACCACAGGAAATCATTAAAGGTGCCCTAGAATTAAAAATTGAATTTATCTTGGCATAGTTAAAAAACAAGAGTTCAGTACATGGAAATGACATACAGTGAGTCTCAAACTCCATTGTTTCCTCCTTCTTATATAAATCTCATTTGTTTAAAAGACCTCAGAAGAACAGGCGAATCTCAACATAACACCGACTGTTACGTAACAGTCGGGGTGTACGCCCCCAGTATTTGCATATGCCAGCCCATGATTGAGGCATTACACAAGGGCAGCCAGTATTAACGTCTGGATGTGCACAGCTGAATCATCAGACTAGGTAAGCAAGCAAGGACAACAGCGAAAAATGGCAGATGGAGCAATAATAACTGACATGATCCATGATAACATGATATTTCTAGTGATATTTGTAAATTGTCTTTCTAAATGTTTCGTTAGCATGTTGCTAATGTACTGTTACAGTTTTTTACGATTGCTTACACACTAAAATTAAACTTTTCCCACAATTAGAAAAACCTTACACTCAAGGAGCAAAACACAAAGCTAGATCTGCACAACTATAAGCACATTCTCAGCCTCACACTTTTTGCAAAACTCTACACACATTGTTTTGCACAACACTAAACACACTTCTCTACATTAGACACAGAAATCTAACATAATGTCACTTCTTTGCCATTTAAAGACACTGATGTCTAAAATACCACCCCTATAAACCAACTGATCAAACACAGCCGTCAGGTGTGAAGACACTTGGGTGCTTAACTGTAAACTCAACAATCAGGTGCTATAGTACTATAAAAAGGCAAAATGTGAGTTTATGAGTCTTCAACAAAATGAAAGGCAATGTTGCAGTAAGAGGGAGAGGGAGAAACATAATTTTGAATCATTTTGAATGTCCCAGGCCAACACGGTGGTAACATCCCAATGTATGTTGCAATCACACAGAATGTGGTCCTCCACCTGCATGCCAACTTAGGCTCTTACAACACGGCCCACATATTCACATTTTAGACAGACTGCACAAAATCGTCACAGCAGAAGACCAAATGGATGCAGAGCAGATGTATTGAATGGTTTTACAATGTGGTGAGAAATAAATATTTTCATCAATGTGCAGTACTGATCTTGTTGCGTATATATATATATATTCATGTACTTTACTCTAACAATATCTCTGAAAAAATCAAACCCAGACTATATAATTAGAAAAGTATAAATGTTACAAGTGTTTAAGATTGAGCACAGCAGTGTGTAAATGAATCAAACAGAATCAGAATTTATGAACCATGTGTGTTCCTTATGGTGTCAAAGTTGGGTTTTGTTAAATTAATGTAAAGTTTTGAATGAAGTGTTTCATTTTGCAAATGATCTGAAGTGTTGTGCTACTTTGGTGTAGGGTTGTGTTAATTGTGTGTATTGTTTTGACAAACCGGGCCCTGTTTTCAAAATTGTGCTTAAGCAATCGTAAAAAACTGTAAATGTGGTTAAAGTTACCATTGTTTCTTACTGTATTCACGGAGACAAGAGCCGTCGCTGTTTTCATTTTTAAACACTTGCAGTCTGTATAATGCACAAACACAACTTATCTTTAGCCACGGAGGAAATCCTCAAACTCATTCAGAATCAAATGTAAACATCCAAATAAATACAATAAAAATCCATCTTGATTTAGAAATTTCTAGACATTTGTACTTGAAATAGGACAAAAAATACTCAGTATGAAAAGCATTTTTGCAGCATGAACGAATGAATGAACTATTTAAACATCACTAGCGCTTTAAAAAGGAGGAGGAGACTGAAAGAAACTCTGGGTTTACTGAAGAAAACCTGCTCCCGACCAGGTTAGGTTTACAGAGTAAGTTACCATGGTAAATGACTCTGAGTATAAGTTACCTCTCTTTCACAAACAGGCTTGACTTACCCTGCTTTCTTGGGTTTGACCTACCTCCCATTCTGAAATGGAAAACCCTGAGTTTCCCTCATTTCATGGTTAACATACTCAGTTTTCACTTAACCTCTTTTCTGAAACGGGCCCCTGGTCTTGTGTTTTTTTGTTTGTTTGTTTGTTTTTTTGTCAATATATTCATGTGCATTACTCTAACAATATCTCTGAAAAAAAACCAGACTATATCATTAGAAAAGTATAAAAGTTACAAGTGTTTAAGATTGAGCATAGCAGTGTGTAAATGAATCAAACAGAATCAGAATGTATGAACCATGTGTGTCCCATACGGTGTCAAAGTTGGGTTTTGTTAAATGAGTGTAAAGTTTTGAATGAAGTGTCTCATTTTGCAGAAGAACTGAGGTGTTCTGTTACTTGTGTGTGTGGATCTGTGAATTGTGTGTAGTGTTTTGACAAAATGAGCCTTGTTTTTAAAATTGTGCTTAAGCGATCGTAAAAAAAAATGTAAGATGGCGAAATACCCTGTGAAGTCCACTTCGCAGTCCACTTACGGTCAAATGGAATGCACATTTGGTGTACAGGGTGATATGGCTGTGGTCATAGCACTCACACATACAGTACAGTCCAAAAGTTTGGAACCACTAAGATTTTTAATGTTTTTAAAAGAAGTTTCGTCTGCTCACCAAGGCTACATTTATTTAATTAAAAATACAGTAAAAACAGTAATATTGTGAAATATTATTACAATTTAAAATAACTGTTTTCTATTTGAATATATTTCACAAAGTAATTTATTCCTGTGATGGCAAAGCTGAATTTTCAGCATCATTACTCCAGTCTTCAGTGTCACATGATCCTTCAGAAATCATTCTAATATGCTGATCTGCTGCTCAAGAAACATTTAATGTGTACAATTGTACAAAATATTTGTGTACAATATTTTTTTTCAGGATTATTTGATGAATAGAAAGTTCAAAAGAACAGTGTTTATCTGAAATCTAATCTTTTGTAACATTATAAATGTCTTTACTGCCACTTTTGATTGATTTAATGCATCCTTGCTGAATAAAAGTATTCATTTCTTTAATTTCTTTTCAAAAAAATAAAAATAAAAATTCTTACTGACCCCAAACTTTTGAACGGTAGTGTATAATGCTACAGAAGCTTTGTATTTCAGATAAATGCTGTTCTTTTGAACTTTCTATTCATCAAGGAATCCTGAAAAAAAAAAGTACACAACTGTTTTCAACATTGAAAATAATCATAAATGTTTATTGAGCAGCAAATCACCATATTAGAATGATTTCTGAAGGATCATGTGACACTGAAGACTGGAGTAACGATGCTGAAAATTCAGCTTTGCATCACAGGAATAAATTACTTTGTCAAATATATTTAAATAGTAAACAGTTATTTTAAATTGTAATAATATTTCACAATATTACTGTTTTTTACTGTATTTTTAATTAAATAAATGTAGCCTTGGTGAGCAGACGAAACTTCTTTTAAAAACATTAAACATCTTAGAGGTTCCAAACTTTTGGACTGTACTGTACATGTACAGTATGTGCACAAATACACTGTATATACAGTATGTATGCACAGTTGATGAATTTTACAGTTAATTCTAATTAAACTGAACTGATTTGAGCTGTATAATGACACTATATGCTTGTTATAGCTGCTTTTCAGAGAATTTGAATTTGTTACTATTGTGAAGCTGCTTTGAATTTGAAACAATCTGTATTGAAATAGGTGTGATTTGGTGATAGAGGTGAGTTTTGATTTTTTTTTTTTTTTTTTCAAGTGATCAAATTGGTTAGGCTATATTTAACACTATAAACAGAAATGCAAGGGGGTAAAAATATTTTATTTCTTTCTCAAAACAAAGAGTTTTGGAGTGAAGCATGGAGTGAGACGTGTTTTCCAAAACTCCTGCAGAATCTATCAATATTTAATCCTACAACAGCATTTCTAGTCCGAAAATATACTTTATTCGCTGCGATTGTCATAAATAAACCCAAAACAAGTCTGATTTCACATTCGCAGATGGCAGCGAATCGACGTAAATATAAGTACGCTGGCTCTACCAGCGCTAGGCCTGAAGCCTCGGGACAAAGTGCCCCCAGTCGATCTGCTATTTCAGAACAGCCTGAAGACATGAATATGGATTTCGAAGCAGTAAAAGCAGACATTCTTTCTTCCTTGAGGTCAGATATATCATCTGTAATAAAACAAGAGCTAAAGAACGCATTGGCTGAAGATTTCGACATAATAAAAAGTGAACTACAAGCGATGCGGGCCGAAATCTCAAGAAATGCCGCCGCCACACGCTCTGAAATTGATCAAATGAAAGAGAACATTAAAGATGTCGAGGGTGGGCTTTCCACCTGGTCAGATGAGATGGTTACCCTTCAGACCACTGTAACCAAACTTACCAGCCAAGTTGACGACTTGAAAGAAAAGTGTGAAGATACGGAAGGGCGGATGCGGAGAGGGAATGTTCGCATCGCAGGAGTTCCTGAGCAACCTGGTTCGAGCTCACCAGCAGTTGTATCCAAACTCCTGAGAGAGATGCTGGAACTGGGTAGAGAAGTGAAGATAGACCGCTCACATCGCACACTCGCTCCAAGGAAACCGGGAGATAAACCCTGCACCATCATAGCAAAGTTACACTATGACGGAGATTGTATGGAAATCTTACAAAAAGCCAGAGAACATGCACCACTCAATTATAATGGAAAGCCAGTTACCATCTTCCCTGACTATACAGCCAGCGTTGCTAGGGCAAGAGCGGCCTTCAGTGATGTCAGGAGAGTTCTCCGTGGGTGACAAGGCGTGCAGTATGGACTGCTTTTCCCGGCCAGACTTCGAATTACACATGACGGAGAAGAAAAAGAGTTCCGGAATGCGATTGAGGCAATGGACTACGTGAAGAGGAAAATTGTTCCAGAGACCCAACCTGATGTTTGACGTGCTTACTCAACCTCGTGGAAAGGGACACTGCCCGATAAGTATCCGATCCTTATTCTACGATAATAACTAAATGCAATATGACCCTTGTTTGCTGTTAAGTATTATTTCTGACGTAAATATTGAATGAACGTCCCAATGGCCAAACTAGTATCACTGTTAAATTAGATATATGTAACGTTTTTATTATTTTCAATGCTGTTGTAATAATACTTTTTTCGGAGTATTATTGGTTCTGTAGGAGCCAGTGTAATGGTTTATTCACGACCCCTTGTTCTTATTTTGATTTAAGCACAGGTAATTGCTGGCTCTAGTTGTTTTGCTATTACGTACTGAGATAAGATCGCTTGTGGCTGCCTGTTCTTCCCGTGCAGATTGGGGCCAGGCCCCCAAAAAATACCTGGACTCATTTATGTTCTGGAGTTCTAAGAACATTCCCTTCAGTTCTGTCTATGCAGGTCTCATTGTTTCCCTGAGACCTCTCACTGTTAAAAGAAATGATGGCAAGTTGGTTCCTCTTATGATTATATAATAACTAACATGTTGGTTTTAAAATGTATAACACTTTTTTTTTTTTTTTTTCCCCACTCTTGTCTGTGCATTTACTGATTTCTCTCCTTCATATAATTAATACTGGGATCTATAAAGGTTATAAGCTATAATGTTAAGGGCCTTCATAGTCCTGTGAAGAGAAAAATGATTCTGCGTCAGCTTAAACAGTCTAACTGCCAAATAGCATTTTTGCAAGAAACCCATCTTTCTGACACAGAACATGAGAAATTAAAAAGATCATGGGCAGATAAAGTGTACTTTTCCTCTCATCCATCAGGGAGAAAGAAAGGAGTGTCTATCCTAATACACAGGCAGGTAAATTTTACCTTAATAACAACTCACAAGGACACAGAGGGAAGATTCATTTTAGTAAATGGCTCTATAGATGGCATTAATGTTTCACTCATGAATGTATATGCACCAAATGATGACCGCCCTACTTTTATTAAAAAAGTTTTCAATATAATTACACAGTATAGCGTTGGAATATTATTGATGGGAGAAGATTTCAATTGTATTATGTCACAACAATTGGACAGACAGCCTATTTCTACCACTAAACTTTCCAGAATGAGCAAGATGTTAAAATACCAGTCCTCTGAATTTGGACTGGTAGATGTATGGAGAAGTAAATTTCCAAATTGTAAAGATTTTACATTTTACTCTCATAGGCATGCGTCTTATTCTAGGATAGACTATTTTTTTACTCCCAAAGATGAGCTTTATAGAATAGAAGATATGAGGATATTACCAATGACAATCTCGGACCATTCACCTATGGAGCTAATATGGAGCATAGGACATGGACAAACTTCCAAACAATGGAGATTAAATGCCTCGCTCCTCAATGACAAAGAATTTATCTCTTTTGTCACATCAGAACTTAGTCATATTTAAGTATAAATTACTCTACAGAGGTATCACCACTCATAGTTTGGGATTGTGCAAAAGCATATCTCAGAGGTCGGATTATCTCATTCGCAAGTGCCAAGAAGAGAGAGAGAGTAGCTAAACAACAAAAATTAGAACACACCATTAAAAATTTAGAGAAACAACATAAAAAAACCTCAAGCCCACAATTACTAAATAAAATAAAGGATGCCCGAAGAGAATACAATAGCTTAATTGCTGATAAGATTGAAGGTAATCTAAGATTTATTAACCAAAGATATTATGAACACGGCAATAGGGCTAGCAGATTGTTAGCAATTAGATTAAGAAAACAAAGATCTTCAAATATTGTACAAAAAATAAAATCTCACAGCTCTATTAACTCCCATACCAAACCTGATGAAATTGCAGAATCCTTCGCAGATTTTTACAAATCCCTCTACAAAAACTCAGATACCTGCTCTGATGATAATATTATGGCATCATTCTTAAAAAATATAAAATTAACCGAGTTAACAGAGTCAATGGCAAAGGATCTGGAATTCTGGATGAGCCTATTGAGGAAAGTGAAATAATTGACACAATCTCTACATTGAAGAATAATAAAAGCCCAGGACCTGATGGATATATAAATGAATTTTATAAAATATTTAAAAATCTTGTTTCTCCTCTCTTATTGAGAGCATATCATTATGCGCTTCAATCTGGTACGTTGGCACCCTCGTGGAGGGATGCAACTATTGTTGTAATTCACAAAGAAGGCAAAGATCTTGCCGAATGCCAATCATATCGGCTTATTTCATTGTTAAATAGTGATCTACGTATATTAACTGCCATTCTTGCGAAAAGGGTTAATAAATTCGTTAGTCAAATCATACATCCAGACCAAACGGGATTTATCCCAGAGAGATATTATGGAGATAATCTTCGCAGAACGTTAAATATTATGAGCTATTCAAAATCCATAGGTGTAAAGGCGCTGTTCTTATCACTTGACGCACATAAGGCATTTGATCGAGTATCCTGGCAGTATCTGATCCAAAAACACTTAAACGGTTTAAATTTGGCCCCAATTTCATAAAATGGGTCCAAACACTCTACACAAATCCACTTGCCTCAGTGAGAGTTAATGGTTGCATATCCGAGCGCTTTACTCTAGAACGTGGATGTAGACAAGGGTGTCCATTGTCACCCTTGCTGTTTGATATCATCATCGAACCCCTTGCTCAACTCATTCAGGAGGACAGCGCAATTAAGGGAATCGTAATTGGAGGCGAGGAACATAAGTTGTCGTTATATGCTGATGATGTCCTACTCTTTCTAACAGAACCTGAGACAACAATTCCATATTTAAAAAAGCTCATTTTAAAATATGGCTACTACTCTGGATATGAAGTGAATATGGATAAAACTGAGGCAATAGATGTTAATGGTCAAATTTCAAAACAAATCAAAATTAAAAGCGGGTTTAAATATCCCCCGAATTTTGTTCAAATATTTGGGCATCTTTATTCCCTCATCTTTGAACCAACTATACAACACAAACTATAAAAAAGTGATTAAAAATATTAGTGAAGATATAAATCGCTGGTCAGCTCTTCCTCTCTCTCTGATTGGCCGTGTTGAGTCTATTCGTATGAATGTCCTGCCAAGATTACTCTATTTGTTTCAGATGTTACCTATTGAAGTGCCAAAATTGACCTTTGATTTGCTGAATAAAATGGTGTTCAAAAAGTGGTCTCAATATGGACTTAATTATCTTCACCAATTATTTCACAATGACACACTTAAATCATTTGACCAGATTAGAAAAGAATTTACACTCCCAAGGTCTGAATTTTTTAGATACTTACAATTGAGACATTTCCTCACAACACATAAAGATCTAGAAATTGTGAAAAAACCCTCTCCAGTTGAATTGCTTTTTAAAGAAATACAAAGTGGACATGCGGTCAAAAAAATCATTTCTAAAATATATCTGTTATTTCTATCTAAGAACCCAAATAACACATTACAGATAAAGGAGAAATGGGAGGCGGAAATGAACGAAACAGTTCCTCTCGAAACTTGGGAGGAAGTTTGCAGAGAGGTACACCTTGTGACCAACTCTAATATCTGGAGGAAATTCAAATGGAAGATAATAACCAGATTTTTTTAACTCCACAGATAATTGCAAAATGGAATCCTTCTTACCTAGACAAATGCTGGAGAAACTGTGGCCAGCATGTTGGCAACCACACCCATATCTTGTGGTCATGTTCAAAATTAAGAAATTATTGGAAAGATATATTCGACGCCCTTAAAGAAATATTCCATTTTGAAATCCCCGAAGACCCTACAATTGCCCTTCTAGGTGTTTGTCCAGAGGGCTTTGAGGGTAGAGCTAAAATATATTTACTACAAATTCTTTTTGCTGCAGCCCTCAAATGTATTACATGCAGATGGTTAAAACCTGACCCCCCATCATACAATACCTGGATTCAAAAAGTACGGGAGTTGTACGAAATGGAACAAATTACATATTCATTACGACTTAAGAAAGCTAATTTCTTAAAGAGATGGGTTCCTGTAATGCCTTTGATACTCCAGTGATCTTATGTTATATGATTACATCCTTCATGTGTTGTCCTCCGCCTTTCCCTATTTTTTTTTTTTAATCCCTTCCTACCCCTGTACTAGGTGTATTTGTTTTCACTTTTTGGATAATGTGTCTGATGTAATTAAAATGTAATAATTGTCAAGGCTGTTGGAACATGATGGACTGACATGTTAAAAACCAATATTATACTGTATTGTATGCTTTTTTGTGGCTCAAAATAAAAATATAAGTTCAAAAAAAAAAAAAAAAAAAAGAGTTTTGATTTCTAAGTGAATGAATTATGTGTTTTCACACATGATTGTTGGGTGTAGGGAACTGTGTTTAGCATTTTGTAAAAAGTTTGTTTTACAATTGCAAACTGAGCATAAAGCAGATAATGTGCTTGCAGTTTTGAACACTTGATCTCAAGATTAGCTACATGAGTGAATGGTTGCACTGAGTAGGCCTTCAAGTACCACTTTTAGTATGTAAGCAAAAAAAACTGTAGTCCATAAGTAGCAGTGTGAATACTGCATGTAAGTTGTTGAATGAACCAGGCTGCGATATGGTTGTCAAAACACAGACTGTGTAAACCGATGACATTCGGATCCAAAGATTTGGATCACTTTTTGATGTCTATACGTTTTTTTACATCATACCCAATTCGTTAAAAGTCATACAGTAGCACACTGTATGATAGAATAGGTATAATGGATTGTGGCGACCAGGGCGGGTGAGAGCCGTGAGGGAACAGCGTGAGGCCGGTGGCGCGAGAGTTAACGAGCTACACCTGGGAGGCGCACTGGCCTTGAGTCTCTCACGGAGAGAGTCCAGGCCTGGTCCTCTCTCGTCCTTCACTGTCGTCGCTCCTCCTTTTATGCTCCCGGAGCTCCTCCGTGAGAGACTTAAGGCCGGTGCGCCTCCCAGGTGTAGTTTGTAAACTCTCGCGCCACCCTGGTCGCCACATAGGTATAATAGATTTGCAAGCACCACTTAATAAATAACAATGGCGATGCTTTGTTAAAACAAGAACCACTGATAAAGGGAATTCCAGAGACCGGAGATAACACTTATGTTATGATTGGGGTGGAGAAAAGCCACCTTTTGAAACAGGACGATATCTGATTGGCCAGAACTCCACTCAGAGGTGGGACAAACACTTAAGTTTAAATAGTCATATCATAAGACAAAGAACTAGTAACCAGAGAACAAAAAGTAACACAATGGAGTAACAAAAAGAAGAAACAAAGACAAGACCAAGCTGACAAAGGACAGACAAGCAGCTCATTCAAGCCATCCAACTTTCACTCACTTTTCTTTTCTTCTACTTAATTTTCTTTCCCGTTGAGAGTCTCGTGTTCTTAGTTTTTCCGCAAAGGTCAACCAACAACTTTTGCCACTTCAACTTTAACTGCAGCCACGACAAAGAGAATTCCTTTCATTTTGCCAGCAAGCAAAAGTGAGTGGTTTTTACCTGAAACAATCCGGACCTGAAAAGACCCTGCAACAAATCATCGACTCGGAAAACCCTTCTCTCCACGCCGACGAGGAGATACACATTTAAAGTTGACTCAAGCAAGTACCTCCAGATTCTAAAACTGAACTGGTGCATTAAATTAATGATTCATGATTCGTTCAGGTCAGGTCTTTTGAAGTGCACATTTTGCTAGGAATCCTGTTCATCATATCACTCTCTCTATTAAAACTCTTTCTCTCTCATTCCCTTTCTTACTGCAATGTGTATGAATGTGTGTGTGTGTGTGTGTGTGTTTGTGTTAGATTAGTTTGTGTTAGAATAAATAAAGTCTATTGTAGATTTTAAAGTGTATTGTAGATCTTAAAGTTACCGGGCTCTAATCAGTGTTTTCACGATAGTGGATATTAATATCCGCTACAAAAGCTTATTACGGCTCAAGCAGATGAACGCTGGATGATTCAGTTGCTCGGTCATAAACTAAATGACTCTATAATTCCCTATAAATTAATTATTTAATTTGAGCTAATTTTGGTCCTTACAATCTATTCAACAAATCTGCTGTTGTGTATATCACTTACCTCTGTGTTCCTCGTCTATCCGCTGACAGAAGACCAGAACCAACTAAGCTACTCCGGAGACGGAGCACCAGGCTTCCGCGGCTGAGTATCCGAATGGAGGCACTGGCTGGAGGGCGCCCAACACCCCTTTACAGTTATTACAGATCATAAGAACCTGGAATATCTTCGTAATGCCAAAAGAAGAGGGCTCGCTGGGCCCTCTTCTTCACACGCTTCCAGTTTACCATCACATATTGACCAGAAGAGAAGAACATCAAGGCAGAACCTTCTTGGCTCCCTTCATGCTTCCCTGGGCTCTGGACATCCAGGCAGCCAGCGAACTCTGTCACTCCTCCCAGCTTGGTACTGGTGGCCCACCATGGCCCGGGATGTCTCCCAGTATGTTCGTGGATGCTCAGTCTGTGCCATCTCAAAAACTCCACGTCAACTACTGTCAGGAAAACTTGTACCACTGCCCATTCCCCGTCGTCCGTTTTCATACCTTTGGAATACCCAAAGAAATCATCTCTGATCGTGGGCCACAATTTACTTCCCGGGTATGGACTACCTTTTTCAAACTCCTTAATGTCTCTGTTAATCTTTCCTCAGGATATCACCCCCAAACCAATGGCCAAACTGAGCAGAAGATTCAGGAGATTGGGAGATATCTCCAGGCATACTATCATGACAACCAACATGGCTGGAACTGTTATCTTCCCTGGGCCGAGTATGCACAAAACTCCCTCAAGCAGTCAACCACAGGTCTCACCCCGTTCCAGTGCATACACGGCTACCAACCCCCTCTGTTTCCCTGGACAGAAGAACCCTGCAACGTTCCAGCCATAGACCACTGGTTCCGAGCAAGCGAGAGAGTATGGGACTCAGCTCACGTCCACCTCCGGCATGCTGTGCGAGGCATAAGATGTTTGCAGATGCCCGTCGATCTCCTACCCCTGTTTACCATCCTGGAGATAAGGTCTGGCTCTCGACCCGTGAGGAGATCTTGAATCCCTGGTGACGGGGCAGCCGTCTGGAGTATCTCGTGGACGGGGAAGGATACGGGCCAGAAGAAAGATCCTGGGTCAACCGAGATGATGTGTTGGACCCTACTGACTGAATTTCACCAGAGCCACCCTGACCGTCCCGCACCCAGAGGCCGTGACTGCCCCCGTCGCCCTAGAAGGGCATCAGGAGCTGCCCCTGGAGGAGGGGGTACTGTCAGGGAATCAAACCAGTCACCACCGTCATCACTCACCACATTCACCAGATCGCAATCACCTGATTACTAATTCCCTGCACCTGTCATCAATCACCAGTCTACCCTACAAAACTGCACTCCTCCTGTTCATTTACTGTCTGGTCTCAATCTTACCTTGTTGTGTTCCTGGGTCGTCTTACCTGTTCTCTACTCACCAGTTGTTCCCACCAACCGTCCTGGCCCTCCTCAGCCTCTGCTCTCCGTCATCTCCATGCTCGTTGGTTACTGGATCTCCTGGAAAAGAAACAAAGACTGCATCATTCACAGATAAGCTGAACCAAGACATTTCAACTCCAAACCCACTTACCTGGACTGCCTTCTCTGCTGTGTTGTTGATTCATCTCTATTCAATAAACCATAAACCTGCTGTTTTGTATATCACTTACCTCTGTGTTCCTCGTCTATCCGCTGACAACTATATTGCCAAAGGTTTTGGGACGGGTGCCTTTACGTGCACATGAACTTTAATGACATCCCATTCTTAATCTGTAGGGTTTAATATGGAGTTGGCCTACCCTTTGCAGCTATTACAGCTTTAACTTTTCTGGGAAGGCTTTCCACAAGGTTTAGGAGTGTTTTTAATGGAATTTTTGACCATTCTTCTAGAAGCTCATTTGTGAGGTCAGGCACTGATATTGGACGAGAAGGCCTGGCTCGCAGTCTCCGCTCTAATTCCTCCCAAAGGTGTTCTATCGGGTTGAGGTCAGAACTCTGTGCAGGCCAGTTAATTTCCTCCACACCAAACTCACTTATCCATGTCTTTATGGACTTTGCTGTGTGAAATGGGGCGCAGTCATGTTGGAACAGGAAGGGGCCATCCCCAAACTGTTCCCACAAAGTTGGGAGCATGAAATTGTCCAAAATGTCTTGGTATGCTGAAGCATTAAGCGTTCCTTTCAGTGCAACTAAGGGGCCAAGCCCAACCCCTGAAAAACAACCCCACACCATAATCCCCCCTCCACCAAACTTTGCACTATGCAGTCAGACAAGTACCGTTCTCCTGTCAACCGCCAAACCCAGACTTATCCATTGGATTTCCAGACAGAGAAGCGTGATTCGTCAGAAAACACCTCTCCACTGCTCTAGAGTCCAGTGGTGGCGTGCTTTACACCACTGCATGTGACGCCTTGCATTGCACTTGGTGATGTAAGGCTTGGATGCAGCTGCTCGGCCATGAAAACCCATTCCATGAAGTTCTCTACACACTGTTCTTCAGCTAATCTGAAGGCCACACAAAGTTTTAAGCTCTGTAGCTATTGACTCTGCAGAAAGTTGGCGACTTCTGCGCACTGTGCACCTCAACATGCGCTGACCCCGGTCTGTGATTTTACGTGGCCTACCACTTTGTGGCTGAGTTGCTGTTGTTCCCAATTGCTTCCACTTTGTTATGATACCACTAACAGTTGACCGTGGAATGTTTAGTAGTGAGAATTTCATGAATGGACTTATTGCACAGGTGGCAACCTATCACGGTACCACGCTTAAATTCACTGAGCTCCTAAGAGCGACCCATTCTTTCAAAATGTTTGTAGAAGCAGTCTGCATTCCTAGGTGCTTGATTTTATACACCTGTGGCCATGGAAGTGATTGGAACACCTGAATTCAGTGATTTGGAGGGGTGTCCCAATACTTTTGGCAATATAGTGTATTTATCTCATATGGGTGTCATAATCATAATCACAAGATATCTTTGAAGTAAATGACCATTGTCATTGGTCATCTGTGTGTTTAGAAACAAAGTAAATAATTAGTATTCATTTCACCATTTTCACTTTCTTTGTTAATCTGTCTTTGCTATTTTCCCCCACTCCTTCATACCTGATGTTTACATTGTCTGTCTTTCTGTCTGTCTTGCAGCATTGCAGTGGCTGTGGACAACTGGCTGTTCTGGACAGTCCTGTGGTGTATGCTGACAGGGCCGGGTACACAAGACTGTGGCATCCCACCTGCTTTGTGTGCTGTGAGTGTGGTGAGGCTCTGGTGGACCTGATTTACTTTTGGAAGGAAGGAGCCCTGATGTGTGGACGCCATTACTGCCAGAGCATCAGACCTCGCTGCCTGGGCTGTGATGAGGTAAATCAAAGCACTTTTCACCCAGAGAAGAGAGGCTTAAAGAAATTAAAATAAAAGAAAATAAGGAAAACTGAACCAGACCAAAGATATACTCATTATATATTCTTTAGCTTGAGATGTGTATGTGAAATAAACACCAATGAATTCTCTGTCTGTCTCTTATTTTCTTTTGTAGCTGATCTTCTCAGAAATGTTTCTTCAAGAGGCCAATGGTCACGTCTGGCATAAGGAACACTTTTGCTGTTGGCTGTGTGGGCAGAGTATCAGAGTTCAGTGTGGCTGTGACAAACGGCAATCAAAATAGTTCGCAAAACAGTCAAATACTCCAGAATATAATGTTAAAATGGCACCATGGTAAATAGGCAAAGAACACTTACATCCAACATTTAAAAACCCTGCGACTTTCGTCAATATTATCAAAATCACAAAATATTTATTTTTTATTATTATAATATTTAATATTTTTAAAATATGAAAAGTCTAGAACCTAATAAAGGGGTCATGAATTGAGAAATCAAATCTTTTTACATATAATTGTGCTATAAAAACATACTATATATTTCAGAACTCAACAGATTTTTTGGAAAACAAACTGCCACTTCCAGGTTTTATTACATAATAGAGATGCACAAGACTGCCTGAACACAAAGGCTGCGTTTACACTTTGCATTAACATGCGACTTGTATCTGGATGTTGTCCACATACGCATTGAAAAGACAAGTGTAAACGCGTTTGTGATCGTAATGTTATCCGATCAATGTGTCCTGGTTTGGAGGTAGTCGAGGACGCATTGTGGTCGGATCTCAGTGTAATCCAGTGTACGATCCAGCCATCGTATCTACATTCAGAGGGCAACGTCATTTAAATCCCTGCCCAGTCTCTCCACGTGGCTGTCAGAAAATAATGGACAGAAGTGGTTTTGACAAGAAATTAAACTTCTTTGAACTTTACAATAAACATCTATCTTTAAAACAGTTTATTTAGACTTACATGATACCTTGAGTGTCATTTTTTCATTTTAATTGTGCGACATTATCTAAACGAGACGATTACGTATGTTTTTATTGTTTCAGTAGGCTATATTTCCAATATTGCACGCTTAACTTCATAACTTTAAACCTGGATGATGTGACTTGTTTAACATGATCAACCCAGTAATTTTTCAACTCTGGAAGTATTTTTTCATTTAAAAAAAATTAATTTGATCTAAGACTGGAGATTGCATTGGAAAGTAAAGTTGCCTAAGTGAGTGAAAGCAGTAGGACATTGTTTAATTTGTATCATCTTTACTCTTATCTGGTGTCGCATAGCCTACCCTTGTTTAGTTCTAATTAATGCTCTTTAATGTGATGTGCGTTCTTTTATAAAGTGTTCGGATTCTGCCGTATACACAATCAATACAAATGCTTGCGCGCTCCTTTCAATCATGAAATGCGTCAAAATATTTTTTTCCACCATACAAGATTAATGTTGGGAAACTTAAATTGGTAGATTGTGAACGATTGTACTTTTGTAGATTAAATCACAAAGATTCCATGCTGTGTGTGCACTGCATTGATAGAGGCTAAAGTGAACGTTTTTTTTACGCTATGAAGCCATTTGAAGCATCTGCCTTTCAAACGCACCTAATTTAAATATTGTGCGGGGAACAGAAATCCGATCAGTTATCCAGATACAGAGGCCACTTAATGTGAACAAATATAAATGTGCTGTGTCCTGATTGGCTAATGATCTGATCTGCTTGATTGGATCACGGTGATCGCATATTAATGCCAAGTGTAAACGCAGCCAAAGATTAACCCCTACTTCTTCATCATCTCCTCTTTGACCAACCCACTGGCATACATAGACAGAAAGAAGAAGAAGTACTACAACAAAAATAACATTACTTTCCAAAGGATTTTGGAAAGTGGCTGTTTATTTTGAACTATGTGAATGTCTCAGCATAGCGTTCATATCAGTTAGAGCAGTGGTTCTCAAACCTGTTCTGGAGTACCCCCAGCCCTGCACATTTTGTATGTCTCCCTCATTTATCACACCTGAGTCAACTCATGAGCTCATTAGTAGAGAGTGCAAGACCTGAAGTGGGTGTGTCAGATATAGGGAGACATACAAAATGTGCAAGGTTGGGGTAATCCAGGACAGATTTGAGAACCTCTGAGCATTGTTTGTTCAGTTAATTTCTTTGCAGATAGACTTTACAGAAAGATTTGGACCCAACAGTAATGCGGCAACATGTGAGTTAATTCTAATGTCTAATCTGCGATCAGTGATTTTTGATCTCAGACTCATGTTTAGTCAGACGTTTGTAGCAGAATTGTTTATTCCTGTTAATATGTCGGTAAATCAAGCCAGAAACGCCAAAACTTCAATTATAATTAATGACGCTTATCTACACTGCATAAAAAATCTTATTTACATTGTTTGCACCTGTGTAATTATGATGAAAGCATTTCATGAAAATGCAGAAATCGCATTGCATTTAGCAAGATTGTTGCATTTATGCGCTCAACAGACTTGACTGTGATTGGCTACAATGCTCAGCACTGCAACATTTTATGCAATGGGAGTAGATCTAAATATAATGGTAATCAACACTTTCATGATTATGTTTTTACTACAGCTGCAGAAATAACTAAAGTTTTCAAAAGAGTTCCACATGTATAATACTTATTATATATGCAAAGATGTTATCCAATCATAGCAGTGGGCATTTACATTAAAGACTTAAAGTCCCCTTGTAGTCAATAATTTTATCCCTTAAAACTCATCTTTGATCACCAAAATTACATATTTAAACGTTTTTTTTTTTCCTGAGATTTTTTTTTTTTTTTTTTTTTTTTTAATGCCTTAAAATTCCTAGAATGTAACTCTACACCATTGCCTCATTTAATATACACGGATCTATGAATATGATATTTAGCCCCACCTCCACTCACTGGCTCGCACTCTGTCAACTTACTGAGGTAAACTGCACAATGGTATCACTTTTTACAACGTCGGACACATAACGGTAATTAATATGATTAGCGTTTAGCTTGACTACATTATCAAACAGCTTATAATGTGTTGCTAAAGTTACACATACCATGTTCACATTCACAAGTCAGACAGCTGCCTTCTAACAATCAGTATCCTTAGAAACACTTTGAACAACTCAGAACATCAGTGGAGAAAGGCATATAGTTCATCATAACATCGTATATACATCATACACCTGCCATATAAATCTACCCGATTTTCCATATCAACAGAAAAATATACCGGGACAACCTTCTTTTGAGACTCCCTTGAACGGTTATTTAATGATATGCTAAAGCCTGGCGGAATGTGAAGTGATTGGTTACAAGGTAGTTTGTGATGTCAGAAACACCAGCGATTTCAAACCATGGGTTTGAAACTGTCTTGGGTTTACTACAGTTTTAAAGAGAAAATACTCAGCAATGGTGTTGACATATGAACTTGCACGTGGTTTGTCTTAAAGCATTTTAAAAAGCCCAGATAGACATAAACATTAAAAACTTGATTTTCACCACAAGGGGACTTTAAGAGACACCTATTTAAATAAGAGGGCTAAAATGAGGGTAGAAAATTGCCTTTTATTTTTAAATGATGACTTAATTATAACTTATTTGATGTAAAAATCCTGCTAACATTATAAGTGCACCTCAGGAAACAAAATAATAATTTAAAAAAAAACTGGTCATGACCCCTTTAACAGTACTAATCTACAAACATTAATAGCTAGAGATACATTAATAACTGACAAAGACAGTATGAATATTTTTATTGTCTCAAGCACTCAGAGATCTCTGATCACTCTTTTTCAGTTGGTTATGTGGAGGATTAATCTGTTTATGAAGAGATTGTGATTGTCAACTTGCACTTAGGGGTGTGTCCAATCAAATTTTCACTAGAATGACATTTTGATATCCAAACTATGCATATTGATATGGTTATTTGCATTTTATTTTTGCATTTGGTATTTAGGATTAGAATAATGACATTTCAGTGATGCATTAAAAAAAATCTAAGAATACAGTTGTAATGTTTGGTACTCGCGCTTCGGACAAGAAGAACAAATGGATTTGCCACGGTCACTTTGTCATGTCTAGTGTTTCCAGCTGGCATGGTGTGACATAACAATGGTCGCGTCCGATGTAGACACAGTGTATATCAAACATGACATCATTTTATTGTATAATTTTCTCACAAGTTTTCAAAACACTGATGATGGTTTTAAGGATGATGTCACCTCAATTCACAAATCATGAAAGATATTATTTGCATGTCGATGACAGCATACTGCAGATTTATAGCTCAAAGAAATCTGGATTTAAAATGGCAAATCTCTACTGTAGTACTGTATGACTTCTGGTCACACCCTTGTAAGGCGTGATTTTCCTGCTAAACGGAAACTGAGATCATGCTTCCTGCAATAAAGCAATAAAACTTGCCTAGGGAAGAAGATATCAAAGGCAAAGGCACTGGCAACGCCTTGCCCCAAAAGGACAATACCTCCCCCACCACACACACACAAACAAACACACCTTCCCTTCCCCCTGACTGAAAGTTATTCAAAACATATAATGTAACTTGTGTATTTATTGTTTTTCCCTTTTCATGTTTGGTACCATTTTAAAGGTCTCAGTGCGAATTGGTAAATGGTCTCAATTTCACAGCAGTCACTGGTGTTATGAAGAAGATTGAAAACTAAGGAAAATTCTGTCCCCTTTTTGGGTGGTGTCTCTCTTCTCCTCTCCCCCAAAACAGGTGTTGGTGTAATAAACATTTACAACTCTTTGTTCTGGTCTGTATATAAGGTAAAAAGCAAAGCAGTCAGGGGGGATCATCTGTAGAAGAGGCCCCCCAGAGATGGGTGAATGTCTTCAGACATTCACCCATCCCTGTGTATATATGCATTTCTTTGAGTAATCGATATTATGCATTTATCATTTCTGAATTGGCTTCTAATTGTCTAATTGTAATGTAATTGGCATGATATATTTTTACTTGACAAATAAAAGGTTATATTTGGTTGATTCTGTATTATTCTTAATCCATTATTTCTAGTAGATCAAAGCGAAGGTATTACCTCAAATCTGTGTTCAGGATTGTTCATACGAAAGGTTTAATAGATGGAGCATGGGGCACGTCAATTAAGTCCATTTCGATTTCTGACAATCACTGCCTTAAATAAGTTGCAGTTTTCGTAAATATATCAAAACTATGCTTTTTGTTACGAGTAAGCAGAGCGCGACCGACTTAAAGGTAGATATTTACCCTGCATCCAATGTTTAAGGTCAGACTGACGAGTTTGTGTCCGGGAAGAGCAAGTTGGCCAAAGTGACTCTTCTAAAGCGATACCGGGACTGCAGTGAACGAAATAATTGAAGATATAAGGTAATCAGAATAATCGAATATCTAAATTAATACATAACAAATGATTAATTTCTAATTGGAGACACAACCCTTAGAATAAGAATCATTTGAAATTGGAGTCAGATTAAGCGAGTGAAATTAAGTGAACTTAATAGAGGCGCTGAAAAGGCATACACGCGTTAACCTTCCCCGTCCTGTGGGAAACCGTCATTGGACCCATTAGGCGGGCCTTACAAAGTGGTGACCCCGACGTGATCTCCCATATCCTGTTGGCGAGTGTCTTTTCAGTGGAAAATTGGGATTTGCAACAAGTAAGAGGCTTGATCATCTTCTCTTTCTTCAGCTGTGGTAAGTCCATTCTTATTTGCCTTTTAGAAGTGTTAAGGGAAAGATAGCTGCATCCTACACATTCGTAGAATGGGTCGGCATACCCATAGATTTAAGACCGGAGACCGAAATCCGGTGGGGCTGGAGAATTAGACAACCACGTTATCAGGGACATGATAGCAGCAGAGTAGATGAGAAATGATATCCCTTGCTTTAACTTTAAAGATCTCCTTGTTTGCTTAAGCAACAGGAGGTTAACCTTAAATTGGAATAACATCATCCAAATTTTATTCTGGTATTCAGCAGAGGGCTGTAAATTAAAAAACCTAATTTCTGAGGTAAAGAGCTACATGTTTATTTGCCTTGCTGCAACAACGTTGCAACACTGAAAATAAGCAAATGGTCACATTGTGAAAAAATCTTGTGATTGGATAAACCAAAAGATAACAAGGGAGAAAATATCTCACTGGAATTCTTTGTGTGTGAAAATGTAAAGCTGGACAAAGCAATGTTGTGAAACTAAAAGTTTTCCAAAGAAAAAGATTTGGGCATAATTCTGTCTCAGTCCTGGAGAACTGCTGCCATGCAGAAGTCCTAGAGACTGCAATTGGGAAAACATTAAATGTTAAAACTAATGTATATAATGATAAAATGATGCAACCAAGCCTGAGGGTTTCACCCATTCAGAGGACATGCTTAGCTTGTCTTTTTCATAAAAGGAATTTAACCAAAGAATAAGATGAATTACCATACTTTGGAATTGTTCAAGAGGTGCTAAGAAGGTTTACGACTGAGGTCATAAATGGTGTAAACAGCACTGGTTAAGTTCAGAATTAAAAATTCTGGTCTCAGTTCAGAGAAATAATAATTACTGCACTCGTGTATGTTGTTCAGTGCCCCAAAAGAGACTGAAAAAACAAACAGACCAAAAATTAATCTTTGTGCTCAATCAAACCTGTGTTTGTCCGACCTTTCTTTTCACATCCAAATAGATTCTCAGAAGAGTGTAATTGATAACATCTTAGACCCAAAAAATAAGAAAATTGTGTCCAATTCTATATTGTAGTCACAAAAATCTTAAAGTTGAGCAGATGATTTGACCCAACATTCACAGCATCAAAGTCTATAACTGTTTCCAGTTTAGCCTGTTGCTGTGAACACAATGCAATGCCATCACAGTTGTAGCTGCAGGGCCAAATGCCTTCTAAAAGAGGTGACAAGTCACTCTCTGGGAAAATGACTCAGCCAAGACCCTCTTGATACCAGCAAATAGAATTATTTTTAATGTATATTATTTTAATATAATATAATTTATATTATGATCACATCATGATATATATTATATTATGATGGCCAGGGATGGCCTTTAATCTCATGATGATTCAAGCAATGGTGTGGTAGAAGAGAGGATTTTGGAGAGGAGCAGAAGGAATTAGAATGTAGTAAGATGGAACCAGAATGGAGACAGAAGTTGGGAGCACTATTAGTGCTGAGAGAATTATGAGGAATCAATGGAAGGATTCAAATTTGTAATTGTGTTAGACACATTGTTCTCACAGAACACACATTCTAGTTGTTTGTGCTACATGTGCACCTAGACTAGTTGAATTTATTCTTTAAAACACATGACTGCCTTACTGTAAGTGATGCGTTGACACACTTAGGTTTGAGGTTAGATGCTATGCATTTTAGACCATGTGTCTTGTGTAAGTTGGAATAACTAGTACTGAAATAGTACAACATGTGTGTCTGTGTTAAATTTGTTTGTCTCCTAAATGGAACACTCAGCTATCTTCCATATAGCTGCAGTTAAACCATGCACAGGAGCATAGAATCGCCAAAAGGCTACAATGTGCTTCACAATTGCATTAAATAAATTAAGAAAAATGGAAGGAATAAATAAAATTAATGGGAAAGAACTTCTTTATCTTCTATCTGTGCAAGAATCTTTAATGAGAAAAATTACAATGACCAGTATTTATTAACTAAAACAATCAACCCGATTGTCATATCTTGAATAGGCTAAATCCATTCAAGATCAAAACATGAATCAAAAAATTCAATTCTATTGATCTGTAACCCAGTGACAAGAGGAAGTATAAGTTTTGATTTTCTTTTGCAACAAAACCACAAACAAAGTGGACAAGTGTTAGCAAACTCCTCTCTGGGAGCGCTAGATCATGTATGGGATCTGATCAGGGAAGTTATTTTACTGGAAATGTAATTAAAGTTGTGTGAAATGTTAATATCTAGCAGAAACTCTTCTGTCTTTACAGACCACAGAGGTCCAAATGGTCAAGTATTTGAATGACCCCATAAATACCGATTGCTAAACAAACAGCACAACACCACAAAAGGTGATCTGGTGTCCTAATCACAGATCTGATAAGTGTGAGATTCCCCCAGGAGAGCCGGGTGTGACAAAACTCACAACACAACAGACTGTGTAAGCACAGCTGTGATAGCAACTCAAGGTGTAAGATTCTCTGACAATGCTTAACACCAGCAGTCAGATCTGACCAATAACATTCAGTTTTATCTGGCCTTTTCTTTGCAGAAGCAAAATCATAATAATGATCTATGTCTCTGTAATCTAAAACAAATTTTCTTCTAATGGCATACAATCTTAACAGATTAAAGCCATTTGCAACAAGTGTCTGGATAAAACCATTCAAGAAAAATTAAGATGGCACCATCTACCTTAACATAATTTGTTTGAAGGTTCAAGATAAACTGTTTTCCCTGTGTGTTTGTTTCCTTTTCAGGATTGACAGCTGCCATTTTAAGGGCCATAATACACAACTTTACACGCAGGAGATGGGGGTGTAGAAACTTCATGGGGCCATCCACATCTCATGACACTAATAGAGACATGGCCTCCCAGTGTAGAACTGGAACTAAATTATGCAACACAATTATGGTAGATAGACACCACCCATCTTCTACACAAACATACAGAACACACACTACAAACTCACAACATCTCTACCTGGAATAGATCATATAAGACTATCTAGGCTAAAATTATTCACATAAGGCAAACCTAACATATCATTCACCTTCATACATATAGGACAAGGGAAATTATTGTCATAATTTCTTTTCTTTTTTAACTGTGTCAAATTTGAGGTATAATGGAAGCACTGTAATATGCAGGACATGTGCATGGCTTTAGTCACACATCAATTAATAGAATTTCTGATCATTCCAATTACAAATTACAAATCTAAATGAGACCTATTCAGTAATGTAACTGGTCTTTCTCAGTCCTTGGCATTGTTGCAAACTAGGAGGGCCCCCTAGTTTCCAACATATGACTAATGACAAATTGAACTAAACAGCTAGAAATGAAATGCAGACATTTCTGCAAATCAGTTACTCAATTCCTAGACCTCTATTCTTGAGTGTGACTTAGCCTGTACATCAAATGCACAGATGATGGTTGAAAAAACTAAACAAAAGATTTTAAATCTCTGTTTCTGTAAATTCCATTCTCTAATTGACTTGAATGAAACCTTAGTTTTGCATTAAGGATGCACAGTTAAAACAACTATTATAGACAGTTTTATAATTGTAATTATGAAATTGTGTATTTCCATGTTTAAGTATGTGATATATTTAATTATGCATACCACTGGTAAATATACCTGTTATTTAGACTCTTTGCTACTTACCTTTAACTCATCCAGACCAAGTCTAAATTCCACTATCATATATGATAGTGAAGAATCTGGTGATTAAATGAGACCTGCTCACTAAAGATAGGACGAAAGAGAGACCTTGTTTACCATTCGCACTTTTGATATGTTCATCATGTGTTATTTTGTGTTATTCTGTTTCTCCAACAACCCTTTTCCTCATCTTACAATAACACCAAATTCATCAGTGTTCAAGTATTGAATGGTCACTCAGAAGTTGTTCAGGTGTCCTGCACGCAATGGAGCATCATCAGTGGAATTGAATCCTTCACCCATGGAGATTTGACCTGCCCGGCAAACCAAACCTTCTACTTAAAGGTAACCGAGGATTTCTCACAGGATCAATTAAACCTGGGGCGGATACAGGTGTTTCCGAAAAGTGCAATGAGACTTTCCTGACACGTTCTGCTCGTGCTGACCAGCACAACAGACTTGGTACAACCAGTCATTCTACAGTCAGAATACCACCACAGCCAAGTGCAGGTGGAAGCAAACCTGACCAAGAGGATCACAGACAGCTGCTACAGCATCCAATCAACACAGTACACAACTAAAGGGACTGTGTGTCACAGAGATGCATCCTGCAGTACTTTCATCTTAATGTTCAACCTGCCTTAATGTTGTTATTTCAGGTGACAGCCTATGGACACTCTGGAAGCAGGAAATGTTCAAAAGTGTTCAAAATTGGCCCCTCAGGGACTCATTGAATTTGCCCCAAGGGACCAGGGGCCATCTGTAAGGCGTGATTTTCCTGCTAAACGGAAACTGAGATCATGCTTCCTGCAATAAAGCAATAAAACTTGCCTAGGGAAGAAGATATCAAAGGCAAAGGCACTGGCAACGCCTTGCCCCAAAAGGACAATACCTCCCCCACCACACACACACAAACAAACACACCTTCCCTTCCCCCTGACTGAAAGTTATTCAAAACATATAATGTAACTTGTGTATTTATTGTTTTTCCCTTTTCATGTTTGGTACCATTTTAAAGGTCTCAGTGCGAATTGGTAAATGGTCTCAATTTCACAGCAGTCACTGGTGTTATGAAGAAGATTGAAAACTAAGGAAAATTCTGTCCCCTTTTTGGGTGGTGTCTCTCTTCTCCTCTCCCCCAAAACAGGTGTTGGTGTAATAAACATTTACAACTCTTTGTTCTGGTCTGTATATAAGGTAAAAAGCAAAGCAGTCAGGGGGGATCATCTGTAGAAGAGGCCCCCCAGAGATGGGTGAATGTCTTCAGACATTCACCCATCCCTGTGTATATATGCATTTCTTTGAGTAATCGATATTATGCATTTATCATTTCTGAATTGGCTTCTAATTGTCTAATTGTAATGTAATTGGCATGATATATTTTTACTTGACAAATAAAAGGTTATATTTGGTTGATTCTGTATTATTCTTAATCCATTATTTCTAGTAGATCAAAGCGAAGGTATTACCTCAAATCTGTGTTCAGGATTGTTCATACGAAAGGTTTAATAGATGGAGCATGGGGCACGTCAATTAAGTCCATTTCGATTTCTGACAATCACTGCCTTAAATAAGTTGCAGTTTTCGTAAATATATCAAAACTATGCTTTTTGTTACGAGTAAGCAGAGCGCGACCGACTTAAAGGTAGATATTTACCCTGCATCCAATGTTTAAGGTCAGACTGACGAGTTTGTGTCCGGGAAGAGCAAGTTGGCCAAAGTGACTCTTCTAAAGCGATACCGGGACTGCAGTGAACGAAATAATTGAAGATATAAGGTAATCAGAATAATCGAATATCTAAATTAATACATAACAAATGATTAATTTCTAATTGGAGACACAACCCTTAGAATAAGAATCATTTGAAATTGGAGTCAGATTAAGCGAGTGAAATTAAGTGAACTTAATAGAGGCGCTGAAAAGGCATACACGCGTTAACCTTCCCCGTCCTGTGGGAAACCGTCATTGGACCCATTAGGCGGGCCTTACACCCTTAATTTTTTTAATATTGTGACCCCCCCCCCCCCCCCCTCAAAATATGTCTGTTTTAGTCATGTTATATTAGGCCTTTAATATTTTCTGAACATATTTCTAAACATTACACGTTTATTCTCATAACATAATTTTTTTTCCCTGCAGGTTTACACAATATCATATCGAGATTGCAATAAAATGTATGTCGATAATGACAGAAATAAACTTGATGGATCCGGCGAGAGAAATGAAAGCAAAACCAAACTTGCGTAAAACTCCAAAGCTTAAAGTGATAGTGAAAGTGATATGTGAAGGCCAAATATGGTAACCAATACATGGAGTTTGTCCTCTGCATTTAACCCACCCAAGTTAGTTCACACACATTAGGAGTAGAGAGTAGACACACACACTGCAAACTGTGGACATACACCCGGAGTATTGGGCAGCCATGGCGCCCAGGAAGCGAGTGGGGTTTAGGTGCCTTGCTCAAGAGCACCTCAGTCATTTTCCTGCTATTACTGAGAATCAAACCCACAACCTTCAGGTTACCAATCTGACTCTCTAACCATTACTGTCACAAAGCTGAGGAAATTGTTGGGAAAAAAAGGTAACATGACATCAATTATATGGAAGTGGTTTGGGTTTCTTAAACGCAACGAAGCGTAGATTAAGGGCCGGTCGACACAAAACACGTTTTTGAGGTTAACATGAGATGAAGGTCAGTAGAACAACAACAACAACAACAACAACAACAAAAAACACAGAGCTAGTGCAAACATATCCACACTGCTGTTTTCTCACCGCTGTCATTTTTGTGTGTTTATTCTGTTATTGAGAGGAAAGTGCACAGCACATACTTATTTACATATTCATCTAAACATCGCTCTCAGCAGCGTGGGTGGTGATCCCTTTGATACAGGGCCTGTCCACATACAAATACTTGTGGTTTTTCCATTGACCACTTGCTAACTTAAATGACGTGTTTCCAGAGTGTGGCCAAAGTTTTCAAGCGGGTGTGAAGACCGCAAGTGTTTTAAGGTTTTACATCAGTGCATGATTGTGGTGCTTTATTTTCAAACATTTTACAAATATCTATAATCTCTGCAGTGTCTGCATGAATAAAATGTGCAAAGTTTTACAAACAAATTATATCTAAATTATATGTATCTAACTTGCACTGGAAAGTTTTACTAGACATGACATGAGTTTGGGGCATAAGCATAAGTTGCTGAACATGATAAATGACGGGACAGTCTTGCACACTTCCTGTAAGTGTGAATTATGTTATGATATTCTATTGTTAATAAACTATATTCTATATTCTAACACACCAGCCTGTCATTTCAAGTAACCTTGATTAGCTGGTTTAGTTGTGTTTGATTGGGTTTGGTAGCTCTCAGCTGGAGACCCCTGATGTAGCTATTGTGTATGCTTACATACTGTAGTCATTGACTCATTAAAGAGCAATTAGAGTGAAGGCCAGTGGCTAACCTGGAAGAGAGATTTTTTGGAAAATACTTCTTTTCAGGTGTCTGATTTGGAAAAAAACAGTTACCATGCAAACTGGAATGTAAACATTTGTATCTGTTTAACAAATACAGTTCTGCTCATAAGTTTACATACCCTGTGCAGAATATGTAAGATGTAATTGCATTTTATTTTTTATATTATTTAGAATGTCCTGAATAAGCTGTTCACATAACAGATGTTTACATATAGTCCACAAGACAAAATAATAGCTGAATTTATAAAAAAAATGACCTGGTTCAGAATTTTACACACCCTTGAATCTTAAGACTTTGTGTGGCTATGTGGATGATCAACAACTGTTTTTATGTTCTGTGATAGATATTCATGAGTCCCTTGTTTGTCCTGAGCAGTTAAACTGAGTAGTGTTACAGTGTACAGAAAAATCCTCCAGGTCCTGCATGTTCTTTGCTTTTCTGCATCTTCTGCATATTTAAACCCTTTCCAGCAGTGACTGTTTGATTTTGAGCTCCATCTTTTCATGCTGAGGATAATTGAGGCAACTCATACACAACTATTTCAAAAGGTGAAAACATTCACTGATGCTGATGTTCAAGACAGCAACATTAGAGCTGGGTATATATATATATATATATATATATATATATATACAAAATAAGTACAATTTACCCCGATCATCCAATTATGGCTCTTAATGAATATTCTTCAAAGGGTATGTAAACTTATGAGCAGAACTGTAGATCTTTTAAAGGGTTCACATTGCACAATTTAAACTTCTCACAGTTTTTAATGTCTTTTGTCTGAAAGTGTAATCAGCAGTGGCTACATTTGTGTAGGTATTTTGTGTAGGTATCAGTTTTCTTGTTTGCTTGATAAATCTATGAGGAATAAAAACTGGTTTAAAAATATTGTTGTTTTTTTCAGATCATTTGGATGTGTGGTAAAACAACTTGAGGAGTAATTAGGATTGACTGGATTGCCAAATTTAAGAACATTATGGTGTTATTGTAACAAATGTTCTATGCAGGAAAGAAGAATTCAGGGCAGTGAGCCATTTCAGTTTATTCTCTCTCTTAACACACAACAATACAACTCAAAACAAACATGGTGTTTCAGCTCATAAATCAAACAAAAATATAAACTTGTAAACCTCTTCACGATCAGGTCTGTGCTTATTTCCCATCTCTCTTTGATCAGGATCAGGCTTTTATTTCTCTCCCTACCTACTGAGAGTGAAACTATTGGTTTTTATCAATGGATTCTCTGCTCCATCTGGCGTCTTTCTCTCCTATTGCTGACCTCGCTCAACCACCCTGTATGTCTCTTTCATCAATCACACCCAATTCAAGTCTAGCCCTGTGTCCCAATGTCTATACTATCCATCCTAAATAGTATGTGAGATAACAAATAAGTGTGTCCCAAAGCATTGTATGTTGAAAAGAGTATGCCAGAAGTCCCCAGATGGTGTACTATTTCCTGTAGATTTTCGAAGTGTCAATCCGTGCACTATAAAGGCTAATATTGCCCACAGCCCATTGCACGTTGGACGAGGATTTGGTTCAGAACTACAAACGATTAAAAAGTGTTAAAAAACTACAAAACATGGCATATATATGCGACCAACGGTGAGAGGAATAGATAAAGGTTTGAGTAACTAATAATCAAAGTTTTACGTGATAAAAAATTTTATGTTATCAGTGTTATATTTCATTGGCAATAACAATGTGGACTTTTATAAAGAAGAGAGTTCTCCGCATGAAAGACCCGTGACTGCAGATCAACTTGCTACTGCATTTCTCTCTGATACGGTAGGAAATTAAATTAAATTAAATGTGGAGGATGTTAACTGTGACAAGATGATTGACAGGCCAGTTTACAATGACAAGATGTGACAGAGAGCAACCGTTAAATGATGTGATTGTATATCCCAAAGCTTGTCTACTCTTTTGCTACACACTAAAAAAATTTTTACTTTTCTTCACAAAAAGAATACATACTTTAGGGCATAGAATAAGTAGGCGAATTGGGATGCAGCATAGCAGTTTTTACTAATGAGTTGATGAGTTGAATTAGGTGTGTTTGCTGAGGGAGACATACAAAATGTGCAGTGCTGGGGGGTCCCAGGACAGGTTTGAGAAACACTGTTGTAGGATATCTATACTGTACTTCTGTGTGTGTGGAACTGATGATCATATTTTATCTCTTAACAGGGCTCCAGCCTAAAATGGCCACATTTGTGGCAAAAAAATATTAATTTGCGAGAGACATTTTTGCTGAGATCTCCACTGCCAACAATGTAAATGTATTATAATTTAAAAATTTGCATGTAATGCCTTTTTACCTGCATGTTCTGTGATGAGTGTTGGAAATAATGTCCTTGTAACCATTTTCAAATGTGTTGAATCCTTTGATTCCCTAAAGTAAATGCAAAAGTGGTGTGTGTATTTGTACATTTTTAGGTTTTCTTGCTACTGGCTGTCTGTCCTCCATAATATAATATAAAAGAAAAAAAATGTAACAAATAAACAGTGGTATGCACATGCTGCAAAATTTGTCTTTACAAATGGACAGTAGAGTATCATATACACTATGTCATCAAATGTGATTTATGGCCTAATTTATGGCTAAATTTATGACCACAATTTTCTGTGTGTTGTCACAAGCTGACTGGACAGTGGATGTCAAGTCTTGTGCTGTGAGTCTTGATTGGCAGGTCAGTGGTTGTCAATGGCTGTTTTTATGGCTGAATTTATGGGTGTTGTCCATCTGATTGGCAGGTCAAGAGTGTCAATGAGATATAGAGTGAGTTGGATTTATAGTTATATATATATGTATGGGTAAATTTATGGAGGTTGTATCTCAGCCCAGATTGGCATTTTTATGACATTTTGGTGAATCCTGGGTAACTGGCTCCTTTCAGTCTGTTGAGAACCATGGTGGCCATGTTTTTCCTTTGATTGTGGGGTGAAAGTCACCCTAGCAAATTTCACACCTCACTGTTAAAGTCAGTGCTGTTTGGTCAATAGGGCATATGTTAATTGAGTCAAACTATCTGAGTCAAGACATCAAGGAAGTATTACCCCTACACCACACTGGCTATATCCATTAAAATTACATGTCTGGGCATGTTCTTTTTAGAACAACTGTGTGTGCTTGTGTGGGTGCGTGTTGGCACCATAGGATGATCAGTAATACCAAAACTATAGATTAATGTTATTTTCCTAAGACAAAGAATCAGAAATATTCATCAAGCCAAAGAGTCCTCATTACCCACACACCCCATAATAGGTGTTGTTTGGGAGATGTTCTTTCTGGTATATCTGTATCTGTGTTTCCAAACTCACCAATAGGATCTATGTTAAAAAGACAAAAGAATGAAAAACATTTATTTAACTCACAGTGAAGGTGATTCTGAGACAACCCGGTGGGGCATCCTGTGTGTTTGTGTTAATGGTTTTACGACAGTTGCTTAGATGTCTTCATCAAAACCTTTCTGGTGATTCACTTGGCTCTCACACAAAAACATCTTATGCTGTTTTAGTGTACATAACATTGTTTAATTCAATTCACATTTATTTCTATTGTGCTTTTCACAATATGCATTGTTTCAAAGCAGCTTTACAGGGAGTGCATTTCAACATTTCAATAATCTGGTATCAGAGTGTGCAAGTTGTGTAATTTCAGAAATGTATATACAAATCACCAACTTCTTCAGATCTGAATGTGTCTTTACTTTTGATACATTTTAAGAAATGTTTTAGTTTTAATAGTTAGTGTGTGTGTGCGCGTCTGTGTGTATGTGTGTTGCAAAAGAAATGCATATTTGACTTCAAAATTCTGAGTAAAATAAGACACACGATTTTAAACGTTTAAACATTTATACATTGTTTGCCACAAAAGCAAGACATGTTGTCTATTTTCTTTAAACTTTTTACTTTTATTTTATTCTTTAATTTCTTTTAAAACAGTCTGATGACCAGCATTTTTATAACTAATGTAGCTGAGTGGTTTCCTCACATGAGCAAAAACTAATCTAGGTGTACTCTTTGTGAGGGCGGAACACAAAAGTTTGTGTTGAGTGATCAAGATTCATACTAAAAGAAAACGTCTCGGGTTACAGATGTAACCCCTGTTCCCTGAGTAAGGGAACGAGACGCTACGTCGAATGACGTGATGGGAACCCTCTGCATTTTGTGTTCGTGAAGCACCTCTGTATCCAACCAATGAGGAAACGTCACGTCAGAGGCGGGTGACGTCACGGATCAGGAAACTATAAAGCATACCCAGAACAAAGAACGCTAGCTTCTGGAATATGTCTGAAGCAAGACGCTCACAGGTATGCCGGGGGTATGGCAATGTGACGTAGCGTCTCGTTCCCTTACTCAGGGAACAGGGGTTACATCTGTAACCCGAGACGTTCCCTTTCGTGGGAACTATCGACGCTACGTCGAATGACGTGATGGGAACGCTATCCCAACTACGCCGTATCACCAAGTACCTGTCTGTTATCTTGTAGACAGAACTGAGGACCCCGGAGAGGAGCCTACGTCCAGGTTGTAAAACCAATAAATGTGTGCTGGGATGATCATCCAGCAGAACCACATATGTCATTAATGGATACTCCTGACATTAAGGCCTTTGAGGCCACCATACCCCTAGTCGAGTGAACACGGACAGCTAATGGAGATGGCTGTCCGGCCCCCTCATAAGCAAGTGAGATAGCCTCGACCACCCACTTGCTCATTCTCTGCTTAGTTGCTGGACCTCCTTTCTAATGAGACCCATAAAACACACAAACAATTGATCTGTTTTGCCCCACAGGGCAGCTCTGTGGACATATGCATCTAAAGCCCTCACTGGGCAGAGCAGATTGAGTTTCTCCTGATCCAAAGTTGTAAATGGAGGAAGATGGAAGGCCTAAAGTACGATGGATCCTGGGACTTTGGTGGGGACCTTAGGCATATAGCCTGGTCTAGTGTGCAGGAACGCTTTGACCATTCCAGGTGCGAATTCCAAACACAAAGAAGCAGCTGAAAGTGCTTGAAGATCTCCTATTCTTTTAAGAGATGAAATAGCCAGTAGAAATATGGTCTTTAAGGGTGAGGAATTTCTCTGAAACTTCCTCTAGTGGTTCGAAGGGAGCCTCGGCTAACCCTTCTAATACCACAGCCAAGTCCCAGGCCGGAGTTCTTGTACGTACTGAAGGCCTCAGCCTCAGAGTACCACGGAGGGAGCGTGTAAAAAAGGGGGTCTCGACCTACCGAGGAATCCCCCAGAGGAGTATGGCCAAAATGGCCGCATACACTTCCTCGTGGAGGGAGCTCTGGAGTGGAGTATGGTCTCCACAACCTCAGTTGGGAGAGCAGCATCTATGAGCCTGGCCCCCTCAGAGGCCAGGCCCACAGTCTCCATAGTTCTGGGCATGGATGAATTATCATGCCGCCCGCTTGAGACAGGAGGTCCTGCCTGAGAGGAAGCTCCATCAGGGAGCCATCTAGAAGTGACACTAGGTCTGAGAACCATATTTTGGTTGGCCAGTACAGGGCTATCAATATTAGACTGACCCCTTCCTGGCGTACTTTCTCCAGAACTCCCGGGAGCAGAGCGAACGGGGAAATGCATACAGACGCAGCCTCGGCCACGTCTGTACCATGGCATCCAGACCCAGTGGTGCTGAATGAGATAGGGAGAACCACAGTGGACACTGGGTTGATTCCCCTGAAGCAAATAGGTCGATTTCAGCTCGACCAAAGTTTTCCAAAGTGAGCTCCACACCTCAGTATGGAGACTCCATTCCCCGGGCCTCGGCCCCTGTCTCGACAGGGCGTCTGCTCCCACGTTTTAATGCCCTCAGGTCTGGGAGGAAGTATTTTACTGCAAGAAATACCGCCATCATTTCCAGCCGATTTAAGTGCCAGGAACTGATGGTCCTCCCATAGACCCTGAGCTGAGCGACCACTCATGATCGCCCCCCAGCCCGTGAGGGAAGCATCCGTCGTAAGCATTACGTGACGACGAGAAGTCCCCAACATGGGTTCTGGGACAGGAACCAAGGCTTTTTCCACATGACCAGAGCACGAAGGCATCGCCGCGTGACTTTGATCTTGCGAAAAGGATTTCTCCTCGGAGAAAACCCCTTGGTCCTGAGCCACCACTGTAAGAGTCTCATGTGCAGAAGGCCAAAAGTTATCACGTTGGACGCAGCTGCCATAAGACCCAACAGTCTCTGAAACTGTTTTACAGTGAGTGATTGGTCATAAGAGACCACCGTCGTGTTGTCCGTATGGACCAACACGTGGTGGCCCCTCAGGTCTGGGAGGAAGTGTTTCAGTGCTAGAGACACCGCCATCATCTCCAGCCGATTTATGTGCCAGGAGAGCTGATGGTCCTCCCATAGACCCTGAGCCGAGCGACCACTCATGATCGCCCCCCCACGCCGTGAGGGAAGCATCTGTCGTAAGCATTACGCAACGACGAGGAGTTCCCAGCACGGGTCCCTGGGACAGGAACCAAGGCTTTTTCCACATGACCAGAGCACGAAGGCATCGCCGCGTGACTTTGATCATGCAAAAAGGATTTCCCCTCAGGGAAAAACCCCTTGGTCCTGAGCCACCACTGTAAGGGTCTCATGTGCAGAAGGCCAATAGTAATCACGTTGGACGCAGCTGCCATCAGACCCAACAGTTTCTGAAACTGTTTTACAGTGAGTGACTGGCCTAACTTCACCCCATTCACGGCTCCGAGAATGGAATTCACACGAGCAGGAGACAGCTGCGCCTGCATCGTGGTAGAATCCCAGATTACTCCTAGATAGTTTGCAATCTGACTCGGAACCAGCACACTCTTTTTGGCATTGAGCCTCAGCCCAAGCTTTTTCATGTGCGACAGAACAACATCTCGATGTTGAACTGCCAACTGTTCTGTTTGAGCTAATATCAACCAATCGTCGATATAATTCAGCACGCGGATGCCCTGGAGTCTCAATGGAGCCAGCGCTGCATCCACGCACTTCATGAACGTGCAGGGTGATAATGATAGGCTGAAAGGAAGAACCCTGTATTGGTAAGCTTTGTCCCCGAAAGCAAACCTGAGGAACTTCCTATGAGAAGGATGGATGGATACATGAAAGTAAGCATCTTTCAGGTCTATCACAACAAACCAGTCCTCGGACCTGATCTGTCCCTTCTTTGGAACAATGAAGTATAGGTTGTAAAACCCTGACAGCTTGCTGGGAGGAGAACCCCTTCTATAGCTCCTTTTTGCAAGAGCGTCATAACCTCCTGTTCCATTACCAGAGACTGCTCGGGGGCCACCACTGTGGGAAGGACCCCATTAAACTGGGGCGGGCGAGACCCGAATTTGTAACCCTTTTCTATTGTGAGCAGCACCCATTTTGAAATATTTGGGAGAAGTTTCCATTCTGCCTTATTTACAAAGGGAACCAGTCTCTCGAGACTGGCCTCTGGTGTTTTTTGAACACTTGACTCAGCACCTTGAAGCGGCGAACCGGCAAGGAACAGCCGAATCAAGTGATGATCGGCCCTCCTCGGAGGATCGGTGGAGACCGTTGCGCCCTGAAGCACACTGGGTGGCAGGGTTAGCAGAACGGCCCCCTGAGGGCGCCAAAGAGGGATGGGTACCAAGTATTTTAATACCCAACCCTCTCTGGAGGGGACTGCCCTCCAATGTCCCGCGCCACTGGCATCAGGACTTCTTCGAAGCCTTCTTGGTGATAATTACAGTCTGCAGATCTGTGTTACCCCACAAAGACTTCGGCTGTGTCGCCTGTCCCTGTCCCCAAGCTTTCTGCGGGGGACCAAGGGTGGCGACACTTTCTTTTAAATTCCTCAGAATTTAATGTATTCAATATTTCATTTAATCCTCAAATTAAATGCAGCCAGTTCTTATATAAATATATATTTTTGAACAGACTGAATATATTTAGAATACAAAAAAGAATTATAGCTCGTAATAATTCGCAAGGTATTTTAGGGAAAGAGAGAAAGGGAAACTCCCGTCTGCTCAGATCCCTTAATATATAAATATATATACATATACATACACACACACATGCAAAATTACGGACACGTGATACATGCGCAGCCTCGGCAAACGCAAGACCCAAGCCGTATATTCATTCTTGCAGACTTAATCTACGCGCTGCCTCGGCAACGCGAGATCCGAGCCATATATTCTTTAATGAAAACTCAATCCACGCGCTGCCTCGGCAAGCGCGAGATCCGAGCTTAGACTTTTATTCCCTCGAGAATAAAGCCAACAGGAGTGGAGCTACAAAACTCCCGCTAGTGCATAGGCTACTTTTCTTCGGGACATTTTTATGAATGAACACTGTCACTGTCAGTTGTTGTTTTTTTTTGAGCTGACGTGCATGCCCCACTCCCAGCAAACGACACATAAATCGTGTGTATCCCCACTCGCTTTGTAGTGTAGCACAGGGGAAAAATCAAACTGCTGTTCACGATTGATTTGTTATAAACGTGTGATTTTGAAACACGATATGTGTGTGACTGTGAGGTGGCGATCCTCAGATGATCGATATCACAATATCCACCTCCTCAGAGCTGGACATGTGAGTATCGGTGCCTCAACCCGGGGGAAGAAACCGCAGAGCGTGCTTCCACCTGGGAGACGGCACTGAACCTGGCAGGTGAAGGCAGAGAAAGGACGGCGCCCGTCTCTAACCCCTCTGTCAGATCCATTTGTGAACCCCACGAACGGAGCCTCCGCCCTGCCTCAGCAGAAGCGGGACCCGATCCGCGGGGAACACTGGAGCACAGTGTCCTTAGAGTGAGTTTTTACAGTGCACACAGACGGCTCCCTCGAGAGCTGCCTGGGCATACTCACTCCCACTTCACTGCTGTTTCTCGCCATAATACGTGTCTTTTTTATATATAAATATATGGATTGGTGTGAGATACTCTTGTCCTCAGACGAAGAGATCGTGATTATTTATATGTGATAAGACAAACAACACTAAATAAGACACACAAGATACAGAGAGCGCTTGCTGAAGACAACAGAAGCTAGCGTTCTTTGTTCTGGGTATGCTTTATAGTTTCCTGATCCGTGACGTCACCCGCCTCTGACGTCACGTTTCCTCATTGGTTGGATACAGAGGTGCTTCACGAACACAAAATGCAGAGGGTTCCCATCACGTCATTCGACGTAGCGTCGATAGTTCCCACGAAAGGGAACTGTGAGTATGCTTAAACATGTAATTATACAATATTCTCAATTATACAACATTTTCAATAGGAATATTATGTTTTCATGTTGCTTTAAAGTTTAGTTTGTTTTTTACTATCACTTTTTTAACTTCAACATACAGCATTAAACAAAAAAAAACTTTTACTTTATTTTATTCTTTAATTTCTTTTAAAAGAATGATGACCAGCATTTTTATTACTAATGTAGCCGAGTGGTTTCCTCACACGAGTAAAAACGCTTTTGAATTTGTTTGTGACAAATACATAATTCCCACTTAGAAAACTTTTTTAAATGTATGGATGAACCTTTTTTCTTTTGACAAAACTACATTTAAAATTATTTACCTGAGGTGTTTAACAACCACAAGGGAATCATGTTGATCATTAAGTTTTAAGCATATAGTACAAACTTGCAAGGCTCAAGAAAACTAATCTAGGTGTGATCTTTTTGAGGTCGGAACACAAAACTTTGTGTTGGGTGATCCAGACAAAGCTTTATACTAAAAGAAAATACTATGGAAGTCATTTTCAAACTGAAAGTATGCTTCAACATGTAATTATACAATATTCTCAATTATACAACATTTTCAATAGGGATATTATGGTTTCATGTTGCTTTTAAAGTTTAGTTTGTTTGTTTTTTACAAACACTTTTTTAACTTCAACATCCAGCACAAAATAAAGAAAGTAGCTTAGTATGTTTCAGCTATTTCCATTTTCTTTGACCCTCAAATAAACAGGTAATGGAATGTTCAATGAAAGTGACAATATACAGTTAGATATTTTTCTGTGTGTGTAAATAGTTGTGCTAAAATCTATGTGTGTATTTTTACACATGGACATATTTTATCAGGGCTATGTCACACCGCTGTGATGCAAAGTTCCACACTTTTGCAAAAGCTATAGATAATTTTCAAACATAATCTTTATATAGAATTATGTGTATCCAAAACACACACAAAAAAGAGGGAATCACTAAGAAAAGAGGGTACAGCACACATTGAAAAGTATAGTTATAATAAAAATACAGAAACACATTCGTGAGCAGTTGTGAAAATTTGTAAAATGTAGTTTTGCAAATTTTTATTACTCTCCTAGTTTTAGTCATCTTGTTCAGATAGCAGATGACACTGTTCCCTTTCGATATTTCACTCGTACTGCGTATGGGGAAAAAGTCTCCCTTTTTCCCCGCTACTGAAGCCTTTTCAATAATGCAGTGTAACTGCACCGTCATTGGTTCACTCATAGACAAGTTGTTGAACCAATGGCGGCGCGGCTCAGCTGCGCGGCCTATGAGAAGAGAGCGCGCGAACATTCCCGCCAAAAGGGGCGGGGTAATGTGCTATATAAGCGAGCGTTTCGCCATAGGCCATCAGTCCTTTCTCCTTCAGCGACGACTGAAACTTCTCTTCGCTGATCCTCGCAGAAGCCTGCTCGCCGAGAAAGAAGCTCGCCGCCTTTGAAGAAGCTCTGCCGCCGTCGAAGAGGCCCCGCAGCGGACCCAGCTGACTCGCCGGCTCCTCGGAGCGCCCGCGCCCTCGCCGACTGACGCCTCCCGCTCCCGCGAACCGGCCGCTTCCCAGCGTGTCTCCTGCCGCCATCCGGCGCGCCCTGAGAGCGTCTTCCCGCGGTTACTTTACCGTGCCTCAGAGCAACTTTCCAGTGGTTTTCACCGCTACAAGCCCGGCCCTCGCCGTTAAAGAGCCTCCCAATCGCCGTTTTCACGGCGCTACCGGCATTTTTCAATGCCTCACCACTGTGCTACGTGCAGAGCCCCGCTGCACGAAGATGACGGACACGGGGAGTGCGTTGGATGTCTGGGCGTTGCCCACGCGGATGACGCGCTTGCCGGCGGCTCATGCCCACACTGTGAGCGCATGAGTTTAGCGTCTCTGCGCTCGCGGGCCGCCTTCTTCTCCGAGAGCGACCCCCCTGTTCATGCCCTCCCGTCTCCCGCGCCTGCCAGGAAAAGACCGCGGGGCAGAACAGTTCAGCGCATGGAGACGGGCGAGCACACGTCGGCCCAACACCCGCGTGCCTCGTCCTCTCCCCACAGAGAGCAGACCTCCGTCTCATTCTCCCGCCCAGACCAGCGTCCCTTGGTAGATGCGAGCGACCTCGTCTCCTTCGGTGGATCGGATGAGGAGCCGCTCTTCGACTCCTTATCCATGGCAGCCTCTGAACATGAAGCGTGGGCTGGCGAGCCGGACGACCCCGCCCCCCTGCCTTCATTGGAGCCTATTGATCACGGCACTGGCATGGACGCCAAGTTATTCCGCGTCCTGTCTAAGGCCGTAGAGGAACTGGACCTCGACTGGGCTCCGCCAGAGGAGCCATCGCGGAGCCGCTTGGACGAGTGGTTTCTTCCAGGCCGCCGCCAGGCCCCTCGCCAGCGCTCCGTCCCATTCTTCCCCGAAGTCCACGAGGAGCTGACAAAGTCGTTGCGCGCCCCTTACTCTGCCCGCCTACACACGACCCACCGCTCGGCCCTCACCGCCGTGGACGGCGCGGAGGAAAAAGGGTACGAACACCTGCCGCCCCTGGACGAAGCAGTGGCCGCTCATCTCTGCCCTCCCGCGGCCGTGGGATGGAAAGCCAAGAGAGCCCTCCCGTCCAAACCCTGCAGGACCACCTCCGCCCTAGCAGGAAGAGCCTACGCCTCAGCGGGCCAGGCCACCTCAGCACTTCACTCTATGGCCATCTTTCAGGTTTTTCAAGCCAAACTCCTCCGCTCTCTGGACGAGTCCGGTATTGATGCGCCTGCCTTTAAGGACCTCCGCAGCGCTACTGACTTAGCCCTGCGGGCCACGAAGGCCACGGCCCAGGCCATTGGCAGGTCAATGGCCAGCCTTGTTGTGCTGGAGCGCCAACTATGGCTGAATCTGACGGAGATCAAGGAGCAGGACAAGACGGCCTTCTTGGATGCCCCCGTGGAGGGTTTCACAGAATGCTTTACTGCGGCGCAGAAGTGATCAATGAAGTGTCAATGAGACACTTTTTGCCGAAACGTTCTAGCTCCGCGTCTGCCTGTAGCCGCCCCAGGCCTGCGCCAGCTCAGCAGACCAAGCCCGCCCCTTCTGCTTCCCAAGCAGCACCGCCCAAGGAGCAACGCCAGCGCTCGCGCTCTTCTAAGCACTCCTCCTTCCCCAGGTGCCAGGGACCCCGGCCCAGGATTGTGCTGGACCCTGTGACTCCTAAGTCATCCTAGTCTGAGAAGGAAGAGGATTGGGGCAGGTCCCGCCGCGGCCGGACCCCCCCAAAAACGCTCCCGTGCAAACTCCCCTCCGCCTCGTTTATATCTGGGCGCGGAAGAAACACAACCTGCTGTAATAGGGCCCACATGTGCTGCGCCCTCACCAACCGCCGTTTTCACGGCGACCCATTTTTTAAATATTTCACAAAAGAGCAAATTTCCTCTTCCACCCAATACGGTGCTCGACCCCCTTCTAAGCGGGCCGTCATCCGATATTATTCTCCCTCTCGCCACCCGGGCCGAGGCTTGGAAAGCCATCCCCGGCGTGTCAGAGTGGATTCTGAAGGTCATAAGCCAGGGCTACTCGCTCCAATTTGCCAGAAGACCTCCACGGTTTGGCGGGGTCATTCAGATTTCGGTACAAGCGGACGACGCACATGTCTTCCGAACCGAGGTTTTAACCCTGTTGAGAAAGAGGGCTATAGAAAAAGTTCCCTTCCCAGAGAGTGAGTCGGGCTTCTACAGCCACTACTTCTTGGTGCCGAAGGAAGACGGCAGTCTCAGACCCATTCTGGACCTCAGGTTACTGAACCTTTCCCTCATGAAGCGAAAGTTCAAAGTCCTGACGCTGAAGCAGATCCTCACGCAGATTTGCCACGAGGACTGTTTCTGTTCACTGGATCTGAAGGATGCTTACTTTCACATCCAGATAGCCCCCCATCACAGGCGATTCTTGAGATTCGCGTTCAAGGGTGTGGCTTACCAATACACGGTCCTCCCCTTCGGGCTCGCCCTGGCTCCTCGCACTTTCACGAAGTGCATGAACGCGAGACAGATGGGAATACGTGTTTTAAACTACCTCGACGACTGGCTCATTTTAGCCAGCTCGCGCACAGAACTAGAGCACCACAGATCCATGCTTCTCAGCCACTTACAGTGCCTGAGAAGGGAACACTTGGGTAGAGTAGGAGCTGAGACTGCAGCTAAAACATCAATGTTGGTAAACAAAGATAGCATTGCAAGGCAGAGATGTGAAGGAATAGGAACTAGGATCAGTGAATTGGAGAAAGGCAGGCATCTCCCCCACCAGCAACCTGAACCACAAAGTGTGCACCCCCACTCCTTTGGTTCAACTGTTAGGGACACACTGTTTTATGGCTTTGAGCAGAGAAAGCATTATCAGGACAGTGATGTCACAGCCTCAAGCAGCCTAACTGTGAGGGACTCTCCTAAAACGGTCCACTCCTTACCTGAGTTTCCTAGCATGCTACCATCTAGCAACAGACTGCAAATTCTTAGAGAATTAGCACGTGACATAGAGGTTTTTAATCCTAAGACCACCGATAACAACATAGAGTTGTATTTAAAGGATGTAAATGCAGCCTTGACATACTTTCCTGAGGCTAGCATGGCTGACAAAGTCTTTCTTCTGAGAAAGACCACAGCCCAGATTGTCCATGGCTTCATGGATAGACAAAGCCCAGCTATCGCTAACAATTATGACAAATTGTGTAAAGCCCTTCTGGTAGAGTATACCCTGTATCAGAACCCATCTGCCTCTCGCCTCTCAGCTTTCCGAATTAAGCAAGGCCGCCATGAGTCTCCCAGAGAGTACTATGAGCGATTGAGGAAAATGTATTTTGCTGGCAAAGATGACCCTAGGGCAGAGGAGGATGTAATGTTTAAGAGCCTGTTTGTAAGTAACCTTTACCCCACTGTTAGGAAACCACTCATACTCATGGTAGATGTTGAAAACATGTCCGCAGGAGAACTGAGGCAGCTCGCCATTCGAGCCTGGGACAGTATAGGCACAGACAGGGAAGACAGAGAGCCATTTGCTTCTGTGCATGAATCTAGACATGACTCTAAAACTCCCATTCAAATGGAGTCAGAACTTCCCCAAAACAGCTATGCCCATTGCAGCAATCTCCAGCAGAGCACAGAGAGCCCAAGGTTCTCAGGTTACAGGGGACATAACAATCACAGGTATGCCCCCAGAAATGAGAGCAGGCAGTGGGATGACAGAGGGCAAAGACAGAAGAAGGATAGAGATAACTCTGAGAATGGCCAAAAACAGAGTAGTCATAATAGAAGTAGGAAATCTAGAGGGACCAAAAGTAAAGATGCTGAGAACTTAGCAGAGATCCAGCACATACTTCTTAAAGCCCTCAAAGACCTTAAGTCAGAGGAGTACATTTCCACTGACAGAGACCTGGTTTTCTCAGCATAACCAGTTCGGGGCCCCTCCCCCTCCACCTTACATCTCAGACTGTGAACAACAGCCAGGGAAAGGGGGGTAGCTCATAACTGAACAGGGTCTTTCAGATTCAGCAGACATCAAGTCCCTGTAACGTTTAGACCTCAACTTCAGCCTAAGAAGGATTCATTACTTTCCACTTTATTTTTGCTTCAGACTCTTCAGTCAATTTCTATAAACCACAAGGTTTATTTTGCATGCCCATGACTATCCCTTTGGATGTCAGGAAAGGGGGGTCAAAGCCTCCTGTGAAATTCCCATTCAGCTAGTTTACTGGCCACATGTAGAGTATTGCAGATCACAGCCAGGGTTGTTTATTTTGTTCTCCATTCCAGTCATTCAAACTTCCTTATAGGAGACCTCCAAAATAAGAGATAGTGGATTGGACCTGTGGTACAGCCCTCCAGAGGAAGCTGCAGACTTTAGACAGAACACTTAAATTCCCAACCCCCACTGCTGGTCAACATACAGCCCCTTGAGCTACACCATCTAGGGTAGCCAAGATAATGGATGTCACACAGTAGGACTACTCCCATTAATTTGTCTGTATATTAGTGCAATTATTACTTGTGAGCTTTGCTCCTGATAAGGTGACAATAGATACAGTCTTGTCATTTGTGGTACCAGGTGAACTAGTTGAGGATTCTTGTAATCAGGCAATGCAAGGAACTATTTATACAAAGCAGGTGCACTTAGCTTACAGCTTGAAAAGTGCCATACCAAATTAAATTTAAAATTAAACCAAATTAATTTAAAGAACTGGTTTCCTGCTAAATTTGCTTAAACATTTTTTTTAATGTTTACTCTCACTCGTAATACTCTTTAGAGATTTTCATTCACACATAGATACCTTCTCTAGAATGCTTCTAACCCATTTAGAAATTATTCTAACAGACATTCCATTTAGCTCATTGAACTCTATGAAGAACATATCGAGCCAAATGTTACTTCCAATGCCATTGGTCAGATGGAGGAGGTGAGGTGTGTGTGTTTTGTTCCAACTGTTCCTTTTCAGTGCCTCGCCCCAGATCAACGACTTCAGGTCCTCGATCGAGCCGATCAGGGGGGATGTAGTGAATTCCAGGGCCCAGTTTACGGCCGGGCCCCTCTCTCTCTGTAACAGTGGACAAAGGTTTGCTACATTTTGATTGGATCTCGGTGGACTAACACAAACAAACTGTCCAACACCATCAGATAAAGATATAAGGACAACATCCAGACCTCTCTTAGAGGGTAAGAAGAAGACCTCTTGTACCAAGCCTGGGAAGGACAAGACTTCTCATTGGTCCACAGGCAGTTATTACCCTTCACCCATCTAAACACTACTTCCTAAAGTTGGCCAGAGACTGCCATAAAAATTCCTTGGGACCTTGGCAGAAATGGGTGAAACAAAGAAAGATCACAAAGATCCATCCAAATCCATTCAAAACTATGTTTGAAAACCTTAGAACTGATGCAAACTACACATCCATTTCACACTTATTCACAGAAATAAGTATTCTCAGTGACAGCCATTTGTAGTGCAACATCTGATACAAATACAGCTGTTAATGTACAATTGAATGACAGTTCAATCTTTTTCCATCATGTTTAGTCTCTATTTGTTTAGAATATTGCCAAAGGTATTCTGGTGGTGGTTTGGAAAGTGAGAAATGCATTGGTAAACTTTAAAGACACTGTAAAGACTTCCAACTTTGTGCTTCATGCAAATGAATTCCACAGGGGAGAGAAGGGTGGGCCACACTGTGTGTGTCCCCTCTGATGCCAGCAGCCAATCACAGCACTCGAATGGAGAAGCGCCAAAATGCAATCTCCTCCTCATCGGAAAGGGATAAAGGTACCCTTTCTACCGACACTCCTTGTTCTGAGTCTCCCATCGGGTGAGACATAACAGATATTGTTCTGAGTCCCGGCTTGCGAAGCTGAGACACAACAGATACACGGTTCTGGGTCTTAAATCTGTAAGGAGTGAGACATTAACAGATATACCGTTCTGAGCCTCTGGTTCATCCAGAAGAGACAACAACAGAGACGACCATGTTCTAAGCCTCCAGCTTTTGAGGAAAGAGACGTTAACCAACACTACGTTCAAAGTTTCCATCCAGCGAAACAGTGACGACATCCGCAACAAGGTTAAGCTCAGGAGAGCAAACCTTCACTTCAAGGTACCTTCGTCTGTGTGTTCCAGATTGTTAAGGACCTTCTGCACCTACACCAGGGCCTCATCTGCGTGTTCCAGATTTTAGGACCCTTTGGTGCTCCAGGAGATCAGCATCCCACAGAGCTTCGTGTTCAAGACTGTTGAAACAGATTCTGGCTCCTCTCCCCACTGCACTGTCACCCAGCACAAACAGTGGAAGACGTCACCATCATCGGACTCGACCAAGTGGAACGTAAATATCACTTAACCAAACCTCTTTCCAGAGACCTTGGCATTGTTGTATATTATCAGTATATAATTTCCTAACTTCCATTAGATGTAATATAGCTGATTTTAGTTAATAACAAATAATCGTTCGTTTATTTGTTTGGTGCATAATAAGGTTCTCCACCTTATTATTTTCAGAGAAACAGTTTATCTTTCCATAAGATAGCGTAACTCTTCCATAGCCACACCCAACTTAACCACTTGTATTCTATGTATCTTATGCACTTTATTCCTTTATCATTCATGGTATTCATTTAGTAGTTGTGTTAGTTATTCTTGTTTATCTTTTTGTTAATAAAATTTATTTTATTACACTTGTGTCTTCCTTGTGCTGATAATACAGAAAAGGTTCTACAAGTTAGCAATATCACCAATCTTTCAGATAAATCAGCTGACCACTTTACATTAATTCTAAATGAATGAAAGCCCCTGTTGGGAGTGTTCTCATACTGCCAAGGTAACAGACCTTGACTGGTGCCCTGAACTAGGGAAAAAGGGGAAAGTGGTCATCTGATGTACTCATAACCACACCTCAAGAGACGTATGATCCAAAAATCACAACGTCAGCGGTGACTTGAGTACCAATCCCTATTTTACTTTGTGTCCTTTGATGGACAAAGTAAAAATCACTACACCTGAGACGACTTCTGCGCTGCGGTGATTCGCTCGGTGAAACCCTCTACCGCTGGCCCAAAGAGACCGGAAGGCGAGACAGGGGCGTCTAAAAAGGCCATCTTATCTGCGTCCTTGATCTCGGTCAAGTTGAGCCATAAGTGGCACTCTAAAACCACCAGGCTGGCCATAGATCTTCCAATGGCCTGGGCCGTGGCCTTTGTGGCTCGCAGGGCTAGGTCAGTGGCGCTGCGGAGGTCCCTGAAGGCGGGTGCATCAAAGCCGGACTCGTCCATTGAGCGGAGAAGCTTGGCCTGAAACACTTGGAAAATGCGTGTGGAGCGCCGAGGCAGCTTGGCCTGCGGAGGCGTAGGCTCGCGAAGCCAGGGTGGAGGTTGTCCTGCAGGGCTTTGAAGGAAGGGCCCTCTTTGTTTTCCAGCCCACAGCCGCGGGAGGACAGAGGTGAGCTGCCACTGCTTCATCCAGGGGCGGCAGGTGCTCGTAACCCTTCTCTTCAGCGCCGTCCACAGTCGTGAGGGCTGAACGGTGCGTGGTGTGCAGGCGGGCAGAGTAGGGGGCGCGCCATGACTTAGTCAGCTCCTCGTGTACCTCGGGGAAGAACGGGGCAGCACGTTGGCGAGGGGCCTGGCGTCTTCCCGGCAGGAACCACTCATCCAAAAAGAAAAGAAAAGAAAGCAACCCGCGAGTGCAGAGAGGCCAGACTCATGCACTCGCAGTGCGGGCATGAAGCCTCGGTGAGCGCGGCTTCCGCATGGGGCTTACCCAGGCATCCGACGCACTCATCGTGTCCATCGTTGTCCTGCAGAGGGGCTCTGCAGGTGTCACAGAAGTGACGCGGCATTTGAAACAACGCCGGCGCCGTGAAAACGGCGATTGGGGGGCTCTTTTAGAGCGGCGAGGGCCGCGGAAGCTCTTTTAGAGCGGACAAATCCGCTTGAAAAAATGCTCTTAGAGCGGTATTGAACTGCGAGGAAACGCTCTCAAAGGGGGCGCCGGATGGCGGCAGGAGACGGCTGAGACGGCAGCCGGAAACAGGAAGCAGGCGGCGGGCGTCTAGCAGGCGGCGGGCGCTCGGGGCAGCAGTCCACGAGGGCGCCGGCGCTGTCGTCGTCCGGCGGCTCAGCTGGGTCCGCTGCGGGGCCTCTTCAACGGCGGCGAGATCTGCTTCTTCCAGGCGGCGAGCTTCTTCGGCTTCAGCACGGAGATCAGCGAAGAGATGTGTAGTCATCGCTGAAGGAGAAAGGACTGAAATCCTATGGCGAAACGCCGGCTTATATAGCACTAAACCCCGCCCCTTTCGGCGGGAATATTCACGCGTTTTGTCACCATAGGCCGCGCAGCTATGCCGCGCCGTCATTGGTTCAACAACTTCTCATGAGTGAACCAATGACGCTGCAGTTACACTGCGTTATTGAAAAAGGCTTCAGTGACGGGGAAAAAGGGAGACTTTTCCCCATACGCAGTACGAGTGAAGTATCGAAAGGGAACTGACTTTGTGTAACATTTGTACCAAAAATATGTTTTTGTATTTTTTCCTTTGTGGTCCTTTGGTGTGCCTTTATTGACGAAAGAGTCACTTGCAACATTAGACGATGGAATGTGGCTGAATGACATTGTCATGGACATTGTATTGAGGTAATTCTTTTGAAGCATCATAAAACTACAAATCATAATATTCTTAGCAATAATTTTATAATAAATCTTTCTAGGTCTGTTCATGATGAACTAGGACGTCATAAAAGGCAGAAATCTTTGATCTACCCAGTGCATTTTTACAATAAATTGAAAAACAGGTAGGAGTTACTGATATGTTAAGAAAGATCATTAAATTCATAAAAAGGATCATTTAATTAATTTGAATTACACTGCAAGTTTATCTTTATATATGTTTGTAGATTATCATGCTACAGTATCTAGCATTGCATGGGCTTTGAAGAAGCCATGTACTGTCATAGTTATATATTGAATCGTATTATTTAAAAAATTCTGTAACCATATGATTTATCATGTCATCTATGCAATTGTAGTGGATTTTCAGGTGTCATCAACTGGACAAAACATGAGGACATTTTTCGAAAGGACTATCTTTTGATAGTCGAGAATGTTCTTGGGTGAGAACTTTACATTATTTGCTGGTTGTTATGACTTATTACACAGCTAAGATATGACTGGTCAGGCGCACCTTCTTGCAGTCTGTTGATTCTTAGTAACAACACCTGTTGGGGTTTATTATGCAATAACCAGTTGAATGTACTTTTCATATTACATATTACATGTCCATATAAATGTTTATAATAAAGGAAGTGATTGTGCCCCTTAAAATAGTAGCACTGTGTATGGCATATGCAATTATCAAAACTTAACTTACTTATATTGTCTATTCATGTTTTTCAGAAACCACTGGAGACTCATGATTGTGTACTTCCCTGGAAACGAAGAAGTGGAACATATCAAAAGGGGGCGAAAACTGGTGCAATCAAGGAGGTAGATATGTATGTTACATTGGGGTAATTACATTCGGTACTATTGCCCCTACTATGGAATAATGCTGCTACTTTTAATCATTTACCTAACATTTATAATATTCAATTTCTCAGTGTTTAATCAGTTGTGTTGTACATTTAGGCCTTGCATTTTAATGCTAGACTCCCAATCTGGGCAAGTGAGTGACAGCATGGATGTGTTTCAAAACATTCGAAGGTTGGTTCTGTTTTATTTTTATGTAAACACAGCTCAAAATCCTAACATTTTTTTTTTTTTTTTTTTTACTCATTTTGTTTTAAACATGCATGCCTTTCTTCTATGGAACACAAAGGAGGAATTTTAAATGATTACATGGGATTAGTCATGACTATAACAGTGACAATTATAAGTATGTTGGCTTTTGAACTCCATATAGCATGTAAAAGGACCACAGGATTAGTTATGATGAAAAGTTGCAAAGTAGTAGTCATTACCCATTTATTGTATATCAAGTCTTCTTAAACCATACATTAAATTTGTAACAGTAAGAGATCAAATTGAATTATAATTTTACTATCAGCAACCTTGAAAAGTCGATAATGATCAGTAAACAATAATCTTAGTTTCCTAGCTGTCCTGTTAATTTTATAAAGTAACAGCTGTCCTGTTAAAGTGATAAAAAGTGCCGTCTGTTTGGCAAAACAAAGAATTAGAGTGTGGTCCACAGACACTTTTATTACAGTCTAAGGCTGTCACAGAGATAGATGTAATTTCAGGACTGTTCATTCTCTATTATAAAGCTTGAAATAATTAAGCTTTATAATGACAATTGCCATTGACTGAGAAGGACAATCTTCAAAGATGACAATGTTCTCATGTTGTGTTCGGCAGAAGAAACTCATTTAAAGTTCATGAGGGTGATTAAATGATTGATAAAGGATATATTTTTTATTTTAGGGCGAGCTATCCCTTTAAGATATGAGTAAGCGTAATGTTGCAAAACCAGGACAAGAAGCTGTCATAGAGATATACATTTAATACGATTTTTTTTTCTTTCAGTTACTTAACAGAAATGTGGAAAAACACAAGAAAAACACCCCGGATATTTTCTGCAGAGTCTATGCCAGCCCTGAAATTGAGGGTACCTGAACAGCAAGGAAACACTTCTGAGTGTGGCATATTTGTATTACTAAATTTTATTATTAAATTTCTGAAGGTAAGTTCTGAAAGTAAAAAGTAAAATCATGGCACTGTGCATGTCACTAAAAGAAAACAAATGATTAATGTTTCAATTCCTTCCTCTAGGATCCTCCCAAAGAACTAATCAATGAGCTTGACTGTACATCCTGGTTTACACTGGCCGATGCATTTTCAAGGCGTGCGCAGATCAGGGACAAAATGCGAAGCAGTTTATAAGGTGTATTTTTTTTTTTTTTTTTTTATAATTTTTTTTATGAACATTACCGAATTCTTATGAAATTAATTCAGTTAAAATATCTAAAATCATGTGCCACTATTTTCTAAAATTTTAGGAAGTTATTTAAAATGCAGCATAGGGTGCACAAGCATAACATTCTGATGTTTTGATATGGCAGATGATATGTATTTAACTTGTGCTACATTAATCTTGTAATACTGGTGATTGACTGTGAGTTTTGCTTATGCAGCACAGAGAAGTGAAGCAGAGGAAAACAAAGCAGAAGAAAGAGAAAGTGAAGAAGAGCAAACAGTTAACGAGAGAGGGCAAGAGGAAAACATAGCCAAGAAAAGAAAAATAGAAGGTAGAGATGAAGAAAACATACCTGAGGAAAGAAAAGATGACAAAACAGCTCAGGGAGGAAACTATACAGTTCTGGGAAGGCTGTCAGTGCCAGGCACCAAAAGAAAATACACAGTGACTCAAGATGAACTGAAGAGGAGAATAAAGGCAGAAAACATGTCAAACAACATGTTGAGAAAC